>NW_020439024.1:154274-160342 GCF_000699045.2 Agrilus planipennis
TAAATAGCTTCGCCAGTGGGCGTTAACAATAACATTGAGGGTGCAAGGCGACCCTGTCAGTCAGGTCAATACCCCATTTCAGGTACAGACAAAATAAGTGAATTTAAATTTGGAAATTACAGTAATATAGCGAACGTGACTTTACAAAGGAAGAAATGTTACAATAAGATAGTAGAATACATTATAAAATTTATGGTTCAAAAATACTGAGATTACTGTTTGCATTTGATAAATAATATATACCTGAAAATTGTAGCTAAATAATAAAATGAATAATAGAATTGAATTTGTATACAAATAGAAAATAATACTTAAAATTTCTGACAATAGTAAAATTAGTATGTAAAATAAAATAAAATCTATAGTATTGTTAAGATGCAACAGTGTTATTTGTGAAAATTACATCATTTTATTGATCTATTATTATCACTCTATCACTCTTAGATGATTATGGGAAAATACGATACTAGAAACTTTGATCTTGACTTAAAAAAACCGCTCCAACATGATTAATAGTGAATAAGTACTATATGAATTGCTATATATTCTATATATAAAACTTATTTTTATATGCATTTTAATTATTGCACTATCGCGACTTTGTTTTGTTTTTGTATAGCCGGTAGCCGGTTATAATTTAGGTATTTTTATACGATAATTGATGCATTTAATTTTTAAACTAATATATTGTTTAATACAGAACATTAAAAATAAATGAGTAACAGTATTCATTTATTTTTTAGAACGTAATCAAATAAATAAATAATTATAGCAAATATTAGCAAAAAATAAAATAACATTCAACGAACCGAAAAAGAATACATTAAAAGTGACCATTCGGATGTTGAATAGTTTCTAGCTTTGCTAAAATGTATAAATTCTGTGTAATCATATGTAAAGCCGCCCTTCCAGGCGTAAAGATTTTGCTTTGCCCACGAATTGTCTAATATGTTGCCATTTTTTTCGGTCATTTTTATAGCCTTTTTAATGTAGAATTCGACGGCGGCGGTAACTCTGCATCTGTTTCGTATCAGTAAATAATAAGCTTTCAAAATACAATAGCGAGGTTCGTACAATTTCCAGTGCTTGATGACATTAGTACACTCTCGAAAATGTACATCTACATTTTGAAACTCCAACTCTATATGTCTCTTCTTTTTCTGTACGTTTTTCGCTAAATTTATCAACAGAACTTGTAAATAAAGAAACATGCTGGTGATAATTGAATCCGTCACATGACTTTTTTCATCGAAACGTATAAGATACCGCCATTTCAGAGCCTTCGACCAGTTCTCTTTCCTGACAAAGTACAGATGGAGGTAGTTTATAAACTTTAGTTCCGATGCGGTAAACACGATCCTGCCCTGTATGGAGCCAAAGTACGAATCCGCGAATTGCTCACACTTTTCAATCGATTCGCAAACGAACCCTGCTTCCACAATTAACTCAACGCAAAACGAATAATAATGGATGGCCCCGGAATCGTTGAACTTGACGCTGTCTTGCAGAAACATCTGTGATATCCCAACCGCTTCGGTTATACGAAAATTTTTTAGTAACGCCGACGACAACGACGGTATTATCTGCTCTTGCAATAAATAAGCTTGTGTGATCGTATTTAAAAACGCCGAGCGAAATCCCAGTCTTATCCCTTTTATCAGTTCGCCTCGCGTGTAGTACATCCTGAAAAATATACTGACAAGCCTGCACAAAGCTATGTCCTCAACTATAACCGATCCAGCCGAATAATTGGACAATATCTCCTTGCATATGTACCGCTCCAATTGTTCGCAGGTGTGTTTGTCTCCGAAGTGATTGTACAAATCAAGGGCGTTTGCGAACACGTCGCAGATAATGGCGAGATTTGTATTTGCGTTTCGAAGGATATGAATGCTCCTTAATGCGATCTTCGAGGCCTTGTCCAGCTTTCCTTCTTTGAACATGATCACCGAAAGAACGTTCAAACAGTATCCCAAATCTACCCTCTGCATGTGTTGCGATCTTGTCATATACTGGACTCTGTTGGGAAGAGGTGCTGGCAAAAATGTTCTTTGTAACAAACAGTTAAGGAATCTCGACGTTAACGCTGACATCGGGACGTCGTATTGCCTTAAAGCGATTAGAATGTGAGACTTTGCAGTTATATGATCGTCCAGCATCAGATACGCACTTGCTAAAAGTACTTGCGTCTTGCCGGCAAATATTTTTCTAAACGATTCGGTTATCAACGAGTTCACGCTGGACGCGTCGACCATGCACAACTCGCAAGCCTCTTCTAACGGCGAAATGCTGTCTTTCGGTTCTTGAAGTGTAATCAGTAGTAATCCGTACTGAATCAGGAAAAATATTCTCTTACCTAAATGGCCTGCTCTATCGCTGTGGTGTATTAAGTCGTAAAAAACCCTGGACAAAATCTCTAGACAAAAACAAACGGTGGGATCCCATTTCTTCCTTTTAGGTACCTCCAGCTCCTCAACATCAGAAAGACTCTTTCCATCGTCAAGACTGATTATTTTCTTACGTATTGCATATCGGATTATATCCTCGATATCGTTGGGTCTGTAATTCCGTGCCCACGAAGAATACCTTCCTTTTGGTCGATAAAGAGCGTTGGGCTGACTGCAGTGATACATAACCTCCTTGAACTTACGAAAATAAATTACGGTGGAAGAATCGTCGCGTAAGCAAGAAGGACAGGAGTTGTTCTGGTTTTCTAAAATGTCCGTTACACGCAAATGCAACTCTTTCCTCTGATTATTCGGAAGTAATTCGTAGGCAACGTTTCGGAGCATTTTGTTTTTAAAATGCAAGTTTTTGCAGAAAATATATTTTCTGTTTTTACCCAAGTTTTCGTCTTGCATTTCGGTTTCTTCAAAATAACAAAGACAAATACGACTCTTTATGTAAGATCCTTGGCTGGTTATGTATTTGGTACCGCAGTCGAAAACTTCTTCTTCGAACAGTTTCTTAATAGCATGTTCAAATAACCTCTCGTTTGGATATCTGAGCATAATTATTAATAAAGAACGGGTAAAAGTGACTCCTAAGACAGAAGCAGTCTTAATAACTAGTTGTTCGAAAGGAGAAAAATAATCGAACAGATCCAACGATATAGCAGCAAGTGTAAGATCTGTACTATCCTCGTTGAACGTTTCCATTAAATCAGCGACTGCGAATGATGTTACATGGTGGTCTTTCATTTCATTTGCATCCTCGTCTGATTTGATGTAAGTTAAATCCGAATTCGGAAATATAAACTGATAAAAGTCTAGATCGGTGGCTCTCAAAATTCTCAGGACAATTCCTCCATTATTAACGAGCCTGAGGAGACAGGTCTGTATCCAACCGGGTTTATTTTCGCAAGTTTTAATCAATAATTTGATCAATTTCATTTTAACTCCCGTTACTCGAAGCATTTGGCATGCAAGTGCCGGAACGTATTTACTTTCCAAAGGCTCGAGTTCCGTTATTCTGATCTTGTCGTTCCTTGAAAATCGCCAACGAAAATCCCAGTCGTTTTCTTCAAACGACGCAGTGCAAATTAATCGTGCACATCCGTCCGTAAGTGCATCTTCAATTATCTCCAAACTTTTTATATCGATATTTTGAATTTCGTCTATAAATAAAACTGTTACATTAGATGGGTTTCTCTTTAGAATTTGCAAAAACAACTTGCTAATCGTAGCTTTACGATTTCTATCATATGGCAAATGAGAATCTAACTTTGCCTGTAGTATTTCGTTCATATTCCACAGGTCTCTGGGTAAATTTTGCACCAAATCCACCTCCTTCGAACCTATTCTTGTCTTCTCATCGTATATTTGTTTATACAACATCGAAGAAGTGAAGTACGGCCTCAGTTTATTTGCAGTCAATCGTAGAAATGTCGCACAATGCCCATCCTTTTTGGCTTCCAAGTACGCTTGTTCTAGAAATGCACTTTTACCAATTTTTGGTGTTCCCTGAAAGCAAATGCCGAAATATCCAAATATCTCTTCTGGATGATTTATCACCATATGGACAGCGGCAAGGTCGTCTTCTCGACCTAGGAAGGGAAGATCTCCTTTAAAATCATTGATCTTAGTTTCGAACAGTTCGTTATATTCAAAGATATTTCCCGAATCTTCAATACCTTTGAGTTTCTGTGGCGATTGCAATTTGAAATAAAACGAAGACAACTTCGATGTTTGATAAGTGTTAAGGTCGCAAGTCACTTTGCCAGGATATGTGCACATTATCCTTGCCGCTTTATTAACAGTCGCTCCTATTACTGTGTATTCTCTTCGAAATGGGTGACCTACAACACCACAATATACAGAGCCATTCGTAATCCCCACCGAAACACTTTTTACATTTTCCAATTTGGAAATCTCTTGCAATATTCTAAACCCTGACCTTAAAGCGTCTTGGCTCTCCTGTTCGTGTTTTATCCCTTTTAATCCGAACAGAACCAATATCATGGCATCTTTATCGAAAAGGGAAATCTTATTCACGATCCCAAGCAATTCACTTATAATTCCACTAACTATTTTAAAGGCGGCATCAACCATCGAAATGACAGACTTGTTGAGGTACGATACGGGTATAATATTGATGAATTGAATAGTTATTTCTCTCATTTCTGTCAAATATTCAACGGGTTGGTTTTCTTGTACTTGTTCCTGCACCAGTTTTATAACAAAAGGTAACAGATTGGCAGTGGACCATTTACCAGGTGCTTCCAGCGTGCATTTTCTTTCAGGTAATGTACTAATAAACGCTTGAGTTACTTTACTATCGATAAATGTTTGGTCGAACTTTTTCTCGTGGTACAGATGCTGACGATGATTTAAATGTTTCTCGCAAATTTTCGTTATAGTTACTTCTTTCTCGTCGTATTTCTGCTTACGCAATCTATCTTTCACTCTGTATATGCACCTTAACACCTAAAAAAATAACGTTTGAAGTTTATAAAGAGTTCAAAAGATTTGTGTTATCCACGAAGTACCCCTAGTAAAAATTCGTAAAATGTGAAGCTCAGTATCAAGTTTTGTTAAGTAGTCAACAACACCAAAACGTGTAATTGTAAACGAAAGCATCCCAATCAAAGAAATAAAAAACAGGCTCTCATACAATTCTTTGACATTGTAGGTATAAGTAAATATATTAAGCCAATAGGGTTGTTCGGAAAGTCATTTCGTTTTTTCCCGACAGAGGATTTCGTTGTATTCTTTTGCACCCAACTTCACATTTAGGCCGTATAATTTTTATATGCTTTGAGAGCTCATATAGCAAGGCTTGAGTGTGAAAAATTCCAATTAATTCTACGCAGTAGTTTTTGGTTGGTGCCCTTTTAAATATGGAGAGCGATAAGNCTGTCTTCGAGAACTGATTCAACTCTCCCCCGCAAGACTGACCGTAATGTTTTTGAGACCCTCGGTCAAGTATACCCTCTCTGTCTCTCTTTACCCCAACGTTGCACGTGTCAATTTTTGTCACTTTCTCACGGTACCTTCAGTCAGCTAATAAAACCGTACGGTTGGAGAGGACGCAGTAGTTTTCTTAAAGTTTATTGCTTAAAAATATTTTGCTTCTTATTCTAAACATACGGATAACAATTACTTAATCCCTTAAAATTACAAACTATTCCTAAATTACTTTAAGCCTACCATAAACTAAAAAGCACGCATTCCCGATACTACATACATTTCCGATTGCTATTTAGGAAATGCATAGATTTCCTAGAAAATGTGTCTAATATAATATATTTCACACATTTCCGGGCGATTTTTGGAATTATATAGATTAGCTAGGAATTGTATACATTGACGTATTTCATACATTTCCGAATATAACAACAGATATATGTATAGAAAAATACATTGCGAATATGTATTTATATTACTTAAAGAAAATCAAATATTTAGTACATCAAATAAACACTAAAACACTGGCAAAATCGGAGGTAGGGAGAAAAAAGGTCATTATACTCTCGACTCTTGTACATTAAACATACTTTTTCATACAGTACCTGCCAAAAGTTTTGTTCAATCATGAATAGTAGTGCGAGTCGAAAACAAGCGTTAAAG
>NW_020439024.1:161884-191386 GCF_000699045.2 Agrilus planipennis
AAGCCAGAAAGAAATTGACTGATGTGTATGGAGAAGGTGTGTTGACAGTACGCCAGTGCCAGAACTGGTTCGCTAAATTTCGAGCCGGCAATTTTGATGTTGAAGATGCACCACGTTCGGGAAGGCCAGTTGAAGCTGATAAAGACGCGATAAAGGCATTAGTTGATGTGAACCGGCGATTAACAACACGTAAGACCGCATTGCGGTTAAATTTATCAAATTCAAGAGTTTATGACCACTTGAAAGGCCTGGGATTATCCTCGAAGCTCGATGTATGGGTTCCCCATGTTCTCACAGAGGTAAATCTGAGTCGCCGCATTGACGTCTGCGATTCGCTTCTCAAACGTCACGAAAATGATCCGTTTTTGAAGCGCATCATCACTGGGGACGAAAAATGGGTTGTATACAACAACGTCAAACGCAAGAGGTCATGGAGCAAAAAAGATGAACCGGCTCAAACCATTTCCAAAGCCGATATTCACCAAAAAAAGGTGATGCTGTCTGTTTGGTGGGATTTTAAAGGAATCGTTTTTTTTGAGCTTTTACCGGATAACACAACGATTAATTCGGAAGTCTACTGTCATCAGCTGGACAAACTGAATGATGCACTTCAACAGAAAAGGTCAGAACTAATCAACAGGAAAGGTGTAGTGTTTCACCAAGACAACGCGAGACCTCACACAAGTTTGGTCACTCGCCAAAAGCTTTTACAGCTTGAATGGGATACAATGCTACACCCACCATATTCTCCAGACCTGGCACCATCGGATTATTATTTGTTCCGGTCACTCCAAAATTTTTTAGACGGTAAAACCTTCACCTCAAATGAGGAGGTCAAAAACCTCCTCGATCAGTTTTTTGCCAGCAAAGACCAAAAATTTTATGAGCGTGGAATTATGCTACTACCAGAAAGATGGCAAAAGGTGTTGGACCAGAACGGTCAATATATAATTTAATAAAGTATTTGTTTATTATACGAAAACTGTCTTTCATTTCCACAAAAAAAAACGAAATGACTTTCCGAATACATAAAATAGGCAGCAGAGTAGCCCATTTCATGTAATGTGTTATTAGTAAAAAAAGTAAGGGAAGCTAAACAACCATCTCTAACCTACCCTAAATCGTGAAATATCTAATGCATGCATATGTATATGAAAAAAAATAGATGTTTCCTTATCAGTTATACGAATTCCAAGTTTTGGAATAGTTGGTTGCATTTTCTAAATTTTCTACTTTTTTTTGTTCCCATGGAGAGATTCAAAAGCAAGCGTTTTGATTATCGTATTGATTACTACTTCAAATAAAATAATTTGTTTCTGTAATAACCTACCATACAAATATTCAAGTGTATCACAAGATTTTTTGTAAAATGTAATCGTAAAACCTATTCATTCATAAATATCCGAGAACGAATCTTCATAAGGATAATAGCTAATTAGAAATCCAAACAAAAGAAATTTTTTTCTGAAAAAAATGGATTTTCCCGCATTAAAAAATGTCAACTAAGTTTACGAAAAAGTAGAAGCCTGTTTAGTTTAACCAAGGTTCTATTTTAAGCCCATTTTATGAATTTTTTCTAAATTTGTTTATTCATATTTTAAGACATTCACTATTTTGGTTAATATTTTTAATTTACTAGTTACTTCAGTTAATATTCACTAATTTAACTGTGAAGATAAGTGGTTATGACTGTGAACACTAGTGATTATAACTGTGAAGATTAGTTATCATAACTGCGAAGTTTAGTGATTATTCACTGAAAATCGTCTGATTCATTTTTAGAGAGTATACTCCTATATATGTATGTTAGATAGTCAAATTAACCTTGACGTATCCTGTATCTGTGTAGACAATTTGATAATTATCCTCAGGTAAATGTCCCCATGCACTAGGAGCAATGATTACATCTCCAGATACACTTGCGTGCTCTGCCGCCTTTACGTCCTTTACCGCGGATCCCAGTACCACGTACTGTTTGCTAGCGTCATTTCCTATCACTGAGAAGACAAGATTTCCACACGCAATAGCCAATTTCACTCTCAGTAGTACATTTACTTCCGTTTCAAACGAGCCCAGTGTTTGTTGGATAAAGAGTGCACAAACTATTACTTCATGTATTACGCTACAAAATTCGATTACTTTCATATAAATATACCTATCATTAGACCGGTAATTCCCCAACTTGTTATGATGATAATGATGACAAAAGTTTATTTCACCAATGAACCCTGAGGGTCTTTGGGAGCTACTGAAAACAACTGTGTCACAGACATTTGATGAATTTCAAAGTTTTTCGTTTAGAAATTAGAGTTCACACATTAGCTTACAAACAAAATGTTCTAAACAACAGTTACATTTACATCTATCGTTTCGAAATGCATACTAATGGTAAGTACAGCTTAAGTGCTTGATCAATTTTGTTATCGAAACCACCAGACTTTTGGTTTTGTTCTCATCAGCACCCCATCGGCAGTCTCAATAAATCGCTGACTAAACATGTCAGTATGTTGCCATCTAATGATATTTTCTGCTAGCGGTAATATTTCAAGTGTTTGTGACAAGGTCTTACAAAGGTATCTATACTTCATTTACTTTCTCTAGCAATGTGCCCCTTCCAATGTCTTGGATGCGCGCTGGCAAAATCGTAGGTAGGGTGAAAAAAGCTCATTATACTCTCGACTCTTGTTCATTAAACATACCTTTTCATACAGTACCTGCCAAAAGTTTTGTTCAATCATGAATGGTACTGCGAATCGAAAACAAGCGTTAAAGCCTTTAATATGTCTTCAAATATAAATAAGCATCTCGTTGATATTTTCAGTAGCAAATGGTACTAATAACGGCACATTTGAGCAAATAAATTGTAGTGGATAAAATGGTCAATTTTTCCAAGCAGTACTGTACGGATTATACGCTCCTCACCGGTTAAGAGTTTGGCCGAGAGTTGTCTCCTTCCTTTTCTGGCCTAGTGCTGTTCTTTTCTACTTTGCGCCGATGAAACTGAAGGTCACATCACTACAGAAAGTAAACGAAGTATACTTGACAAACTGTTGTAGATTCATTTTGTCGAATGTCAAAGAACTTGTGGAACATTTGAAATACCAGTGTTAACCGTAAATATCATTAGATGGCGATATATTGCCTACTTCAGTCTTAGATACATACTTATATAAATTATCTTCTGGCCCAAGTTTCCATAAAGCAAGGAAAGCGTCACCAGAAAACTTAAGAATATCACCTCCATAAAAATAAATCACTTCCACTAGTACCCCAATGAATGCATTTAGAGTAGCTGTCAGTTTATAAATCCCATGTTTCCCGATCTTAGTATATTTCTCCGTCAAAGGAGTAAATCCTGACACGTCGGCCACCAAAAGTATTCCCACAAATTCGTGCACTTTTGACATCGAAAGGGGTGTCATTTTCAAAATCTCGTCCGGTAGAAACGTTGATATCACTTCAATCTGTTTTTTCAATTGGCTTATTTCTACCATACGCATAAGTTCGTCTTCTCGGACCAAATTCGGTCCACTTATCGAAGTCCATCGAACACTTCTCATTATTATTATTGTTTTATGTAACAAATTTGTATATGAGTATATTAATTGAGTCTGGAATTAACATTCGAATCGAAAACGTCAAGCTGTTTTCAATAGAATCGAATGTTTACACAGTTTCTTAGGAACCCACTGTCTAAATAATAAAAAAAAGAACAACAGGATGTTGTGGATATTTTTCTCATTTTCTCATTCAAATTACAGCTTACAGCATATCTCATACAGTAAAACATTTCCATTCGTTCATTAAATACAAATAAAAATTATGTTGTAAAGATTAAGATTGTACATAAAACCATTTTGTTTAGAACACAGCAATCCCACCCCCCTTCGCCCCAGTTTTATCATATGATGAGGTAGAGTTCTTTTTAATGTCATTTCACAAAGAAAAATGGATTCGCGTATGAGAATAATCGTCGGAGAAAGCATAAGAATATTTAAGCAGAAGTAGAATCAGTGACGGATTATCCATAAGGCAAAGTAGGCACATGCCTAGGGGCGCAAGATTAAAAAGGGGCGCGCGTGGAAGTTTTTAAAACTAAAAAAAAAATAAGGAAGTACCTAATAAAAAAAAAGTATTTTGCAAAATATATGCCCGCCAGAGGGGCGCCTATGAGGTGCTGGCATAGAGCGCTCTCGACACTTAATCTGCCTCTGCCTGTTAGGTCGGTCGATTGCGAAAAGCTAAAGAAAANAAACTAAAAAAAAAAAATAAGGAAGTACCTAATAAAAAAAAAGTACTTTTTATGGGGGTGAGACCGCCACGAACTTTTTATGGTACAGCGGTGGGGGAGACCTCCTCTTTCGATCCGACCCACCCGAAGGGGGGTGGGGGCCATCATCTAGACATTTACCATAGCAGCAAATACTTACGGAAAATGCTTGTGGCAATCAATATACTTAATTCAAGATAGGTTCTTGAAAAAGCCTCCCAAATAGAAGCGAAACGTCGGTGTTAGTTCTTTAAAAATAAAAACCTTCCATCCCTTAATTGTCTTGAACTTTATTTAATATTATCCAAACTAAGGGATGAAATGGAGATTATAACGAAGTGTTATCTTGACACAAAAAAAAGCATAATAAAATTTTTCAAATGGACGCTTGAAGGCATCAAGTGGAAATTAATATCAAATAAGTACTCAGGACTGCAATCCCTTGGAGCTGTGAAAAAAGTCAACGCAATCAAAAGATACGACCGTGTATAGCGCATATTTTGACACCAGCAAGGGAATCAAAACCTATAGGGTACCTCCCGTTGGCCTAACTAGGGATAGGCAAACTTTATATTGGTAATAAAAATATTGTTTCATGAATTTCAAAAAATCACGAATTTTTAACTCGGCTTTTACATTTTATTTCAAATTTGTATCGGATAAAGGAGTGGTAATTAAGTAAAATACGACTTCATTCATTATTATTTATATTATTACTATGTTAGAAAATATGGTATTATGTCAAACAAAGCTGAAATTAAATTAAAAATCAATGCAAACGGTGAAAATTTTGGTAAGGTCGGTACATAACTAATAATTTGTAGTTTAAGACTTAACTCTAAATTTTGACTTGTTATTTGGCTTCTTAGCTTGATCTTTATTAGGTTCATAGAAGATAAAACTTGTTCACACGAATATGTTGACCCAAAAATCGTCAGCACACCAAAGGCAATTTTTTTTTATTTTTTTTATGGCAAAAGTAGAGGGAAAATCCGAAAAACCGTAAATTTGTAGTTATATAGCAAAAAAACATTTTTTTTTTGTTTTAATACCGTGGTTAAAAAATGGGAAAAATCCTTGTGATTCGATTCCCGTGAATGATGAATTATTCACATTCCTACAAACTTTTTTACTTACCTCTTGAATTATCCGACGGATTCCCTCTGTTGGAGCGTCATCATAATGTTGCGGGTCTACAGAGAGGAGCTTTAACACTTTTATTTTACCCCCCGGACATCTTGCGAACACATCTGTAAAAGTACCCCCACGATCTATCGCAAACTGAAATTTAGTGTTTGAACTCATCTAAAAATATTAAAAATATTCAAACAACGACCCCTAAAAGGAAAACGTAAATTTTTTTAAAGAAAAAAAGGTTTTTTATTAATAAGCGTTAAAGCCTTTAATATGTCTTCAAATATAAATAAACATCTCGTTGATATTTTCAGTAGTAATTGGTACCAATAACAGCACATTTGAACAATGCAATTGTAGTGGATAAAATAGTCAATTTTTTCGTGCAGTGCTGTACGCTCCTCACCGGTTACGAGTTTAGTCGCTAGTTGTTTCCTTTCTTTTCTGGTCTAGTGCTGTTCTTTTCTACTTTGCGCCGGTCAAACTAAAGGTCACATCGCTAGAGAAACTAAACGAAGTATAGTAAGATTAATTCAAAAATTAATTCAGTAATACATTGCTTTAACGCTACAAATATTCAAAGTACGAGGGTGGATTGATAAGTTTCCGGCCTAACCAAGAGATGACGCCACTAGGCCTACCTTGAGGTGACATTCTATAGTACCATCCTTGGATAGCTTGTAGCTATAGTTTCAGCCCGATCTCCTTGCTAGTGTAGGTTTGACAGCACGCTGAACANAAAATATATTTAATTTATAAATACGAGAAAACCACACGCAAATTCAGAAATCCTACCAATTGTCCACTTCTTGTAACATATTTTCCATTGCTCTCCATATCTCCTTGTTGGAAATAGGCAGCAAATCTGTGCAAATATTGATCATATGGTAGTAAAGCCTGTGTCTCAGCCCCATAAAAATTAATATACCAAATTCCCAAAAGAGCAAGTATAACAGGTGCCTGAAAATATTAATTTCAATTTAACAATCCCACCAAATTAAAAAAAAACGATCTCCATACATTTCTTTCTAAAGGAGCAGTGCAAAAATGTTTATCAAGGTGATGAGCTCCTTCAAGCAGCCTCTCAAAGTTATCAAAACCTATTGCCAATGAAATGCTCAATCCAATAGCAGACCAAAGAGAATATCGACCTCCAACCCAATCCCAGAACTCAAACATGTTAGCTGTATCTATACCAAATTCCTTCACTTTTGCTGTGTTTGTACTCAAAGCCACAAAATGTTTTGCCACAGCAGCAGGCTGGATAGAAATAATAGGTAATCAATTTTTTAATCAACTTCCTATTATAAAACATGGCATACATACATCCTTTGCCTGTTCTAAAAACCATTTCTTTGCAGAGGTGGCATTTGTTATTGTCTCTTGGGTTGTAAATGTTTTTGAAGCAACAATATATGGCTAAACAACTCAAAACTCAATGTACCTATTTAATGCAGAATTTTTTAAGAATTATTTGTCATGTACATATATGTACGTAATTTCGATCAGATTCTCCCAAACGAATAATAAATATGTATTCCATGTTCAAACAAGTAATTTTTAAAGATAAAATTGTATACCAACTAAATTAAGTCAACAGATAAAGTAAATTGTGGTAAACTTTTGTTCAAACATACGATTGTTTCTTATTTAATGTACGGTAGGCACGATAGGCTATTAGTATCATTTATTCGAAAAGTAATACACATTATTATAACCATTTTAGAAAATGAGATCGTTTTTTTATGTCAGTTGTTAAATTATTTTTACATTTCAAATAATAAGAAAGTTCTAAACGATTGATTCACTAGAAGAAAGACTATTAACTAGAAGAAAAAAACCTTTCCAAATTTTAACAATACTGAGATTCCTTAGTAATACGATGATAGAAAACAATCTTTAAAACAATTTTTAAACTAATTCAACAATTCTAGCAAAATTCATTACCAAGTTGTAAGACATAACCTTTTCATTACACGTAGTTTGGCCTAATTTATTTAAATAATCTTGTTTCTAAAAAGTAGGATTTTAGTCTAGCGTGTAATTGTATGGAGATTGATATTTCACCATTTTGATACATTTTCATTTATCCAAAATATACAAACGTGTCAAAGATCATCGACGCCTCCATAAAACCAATTTTTCTATCCCTCCTAATACATTTTTTTTTCTATATAAAACATAGCCTATGTCCTTTTCTGTACCCTTGACAATGTGTGTACAAAATTTCATGATGATCGGTTGAGCAGTTAAGACGTGAAATAGTAATAGACAAACAAACAAACTCATATTCGCATTTCGTAATATTAGTTAGGATTTGAAAAATACATACCTATAACAAAATATCTTAGATACATTTGAATGTGAATAACCACGTGGTGTACCTGCATTTATAGTGGATGATTATGATTCAAACACAACACAATACTCTCTGTTCCCTAATATATTATTATTATTATCGTATATTAAATTCCACAAAATAATCAAGTTTTCTATAGAAACAAAAAACACTACAAAAATAAACAAAATAGTCGAGCGTGCAAAAGAAGAAGAAGAATAATTTTTAAAAATGGTGAAAATGGCTAAAAATTACAACACCACACACAACTGCAGCCTTCCGAAAGATTCGCAAAGCTGTCTCCCGAAGTTACCTCCTCAGTCGGGAAAAATTAGAAGATTGTTGCGCAGTTTTCACAAATTGATTTTGGTGTCGAACAGATATCACAGAACGAAATTTATGTTTCGTAGTCATGCTTCTATCATGGCAGAAAGGAAACGTCAAATCCGCTCGAAATACTGGTACATCGTCCACCCGTACAGCACATTAAACGTTATCTACAAATCCGTGATGGCCGTTGTATGGTTGATGTGTTTCTTCATAGTACCTTTTTATTCTGCCTTCTTTCTAAAATTGGTGGCCAATGAGAAAATCCTGCTAGCCATGTTCGCCACATTTGACATCATGATCGCCGTCAACTTATTAATGAACTTCCTAACAGGATACATGGACCCCAAGTCAAAAGTGATCGTTCTAGAGCCGAGAAAAATAGCGCTCAAGTATATAAAATCCTATTTTCTCTTTGATCTAGTGGTATTCTTCCATCCAAATTATATTGTGTACAAAATAATGAAAAAAGACAGTCGTACTTTTGGTATTGTAATACTTTTGGGACTCCTCAATTTCGGTTTTTGTATTCGATTAAAAACCACCCTCGAAATGAACTTTCGAATAATCACCCATTATCTGGGCCTTGGTACAAACGCCCACAAGATATTTTCATTAACCCTAACGTCATTTTATTTGACCCACTGGTTTACATGTTTGACCTACATGATTCCCACGGTGGTCTATTATTTTAGTAAACTTCATACTGACGCTTGGTTAATGCAAGCTGGCATACAACCTGATTCGGGCACCAGTGTTGGATGGAGTTATCTGGAAAGCCTTCTCTGTGCTATCTGTCACTTCTTAAGTGTCGGCTATGGAAATTACATTACCAGCGATCGGATCGAGCAGATTCTGTTTTCAATAATAACCATTTCTGGAGCGATTTATTTCGCTTACGTAATCATCTTTGTGCTCATTCTCAATAGATCTTCCAACATTTCGGAACGCAAATACGAAGAGCATCTACATGAACTTCACCAATACATGAAATATAAAATGTTTCCGGTTTCGCTTCGTTATCGGGTACTGGTTTACTTTGAACAGAAGTATCAAAAGCATTTCTTTGACGAAACAGAAATACTTTCCACAATATCGGAACATCTGAAGCATGAAGTATTCCTTTACAGTTGTAGAATATTAACAGATAAAGTTGCACTATTAAAACATATCTCGAAAATGTCCTTGGGATATATTGTCGCAAAGCTGAAACCCGAAGTGTTTCTTCCTAATGAAATTATTATCATGGCCGACGCACCTTCTGATTACATTTTCTTCATCGCTTTCGGAAGTGTCGCAGTATATACGGTTCAGGGGGAAGAGATTTATCATTTGCAAGACGGTGACCATTTTGGAGAAATATCCCTGGTGTTTAACGACGTTGACGTGTCCACGACCGTAGTTGCGATTGAATTGTCCGAAATTTACAAATTGGAGCACAAATACTTGAAAGTTTTACTACAACGGGATGCTGAACTTAACGAGAGATTGCGAATAACCGCCAAGGAACGGTACATATATATGTTTTACAAAATGGAAGAGGCCAAAGGGAATTATATTCCCAAAAGGGGAGTTTTACACGATTTGAGAAACGGGAAAATTTTGGAACACAATTATGGAAAAAGGCGGTGAAAATTTTGGTTGATGCATTTGATGTTTTACTAAGATTTCATTAACAACTAAAACACACATTTAACTGTCTGTCAGTTAACCCCAAGCAGTCTATGATATGCATTATTTGTCACACTTTATAATAATAATTTATTAAAATAATAGGTATTAGTAGGCATATTTAACTGCTGGTTTTATAAAGTACAATCTCGCTAATATTTCAGAAATTTTAGACTGTTTAAATAAGTCGTAATCAGAAATATTGAAGTATCCAATAAAGTATGTACGAGAGAGTTGATAGAAATATAGAGAGTAAACTTTTTTGATCAATTTTATTGAAAACATCTCGACGTGAAAACTACCAATTGAAAAAAGACCTGTGGGATTCAATGGGGACTACCTGATGTAATGCTATGGTTCAATACCTTGTCCGGGCTCCTGGCATAGACCTGAATTCCCCAACTTTTTTTTTCATGGAAACACTAATGTTTTATTGATGATTTGCATTCTACGAAAAAAAGTACGTTCAAATATGATTCTTGCAAGCTAAAAATTGAAAAAAAGCCTTAATAAAAGTTGTAGGATTCAATCAGGTCATCTAATGATTCACAACACCGGAAAATCTGAAAATCATATTTGAACGTATTTAAAACTTGAATTTGATCACGTTAATTTAATATAGAATGGTGTAATTAATTATTATTTTATATTTTTGAATTGATGACTCAAAACTGGGGCAATTTCCCCCTCTATCCCTATACTGTTCGGTTGTAACTTGAAATGAATATGGGTGTATGTTGCTATTCAACTTTAACAACTTATTTCTTTTTTGTTTTTAAAAGACCCGTAAAATACAAAACATTCTTCAAATAAACGAAAAATGCTGTTTAGTATGCCGTAAAAATTTATTAAGTACCGAAAATTAAAAAAAGATGAGCCTTGGAAAGGTTTCGTATTAAAACCATTGTTTCTTCGCTGTTATAAATAAGATTATAACTATTGAATAAAAAATTTATCATTTCACTGTAAATTTTTTCTTCTTGGTTTGGATATTTGTAAAAAAAGTCAGAGTCAAAAGAGTTATATGTTGTAAGATTTTTATTTTAAGTGTAGAACGTTTCGCCTCAGCTTAAGAGATTTTTTCAAGGTAGATTCTTTAGTTAACAAAACGGAAACAATTTTTAATTAACTAAAGAGCTTACCTTGAAAAAGCCTCACAACTACAAGCAAAACGTTAGTATCAGTTCTACCCTTATAACCCCTATTGGCTNTTTAAAATCGCTGCAGCTGTTTTAAACTTACTTTTACATATAAATAAAAAAAATCACACTATCTTTTAACAATATTAATTAAACTTAACAATAGGTATGAGAACTATTTTTACCAAAAACGTTTACTTTTTTTACAGGCGCAATCCTGAGTTACAATACGCTACAAGTCTCGTTGCTACAAACTGTTTTTGGAATACTTAAGCTTGAGAAAAGGTACTGTAAAAATTTCAATATATTCTACTGTAAAAAGCAAATATAATGCAAAAATTCTTTTCTGAAAAACTATTCAAATGGGGAACTAAACAGGATAAAATGTTAGCATGAATAAAATATAAAACAACAAAATTAAAGCACGATTGCATCTATGAATATTAAAAATTTCGGAAATCGTCTATCATTCCTGACAAGTCGTCATTTCAATTTTCAGTCCACCACTTACAGTCCTACTTAAAATTACTTACTTCGTATACGTATGTATGTATGTATGTACATACCTCTATCATTTATAGAAACCAGTAGAAATATAAACACTATATATTTAAAATGTCATCCTTTTACATCTTTTTTTTATTATGGAAAAATCACTTCAACAAGAAAATACCTTTTTATAACTTTTACTTCTTAAACAGAATTTCTTACATCTGTACAAGACAAAATTAATGACGAGATGTATAGATATGTCTTTGAATCAGGTCATTTTTTTTACAATATCTTAAAAATATAATGGATAAGCCTTTTCATAATCCCTGCTTTTGCTATCAAAGTATCAAAAGCAACAGACATCAAAAAAATTAATTAATTAATAAGAATTTCTTAATATGTGATTAGAGAAGACATAATTTAAATAGGTCACCTTATATCGTAAACAAACTGAACCTCCGGTTATAGTTACAGTTACGAATATCCATTAGTCCATAGGTCTTAAAAATCGATATTTCCCCGTTTCTGTTGCGAGATTGGTATAAATCCTTAGTATATTAGGTACTTCCCCAGTCGTATTAGCTTAAAAATCGTTCATAGTGTCCTATTGTACACATTCATACGTAAGTGTAATGTAGCAATGTTTCAAATTCAAGAATTAAACGATGGCTACAATCTATTTATTTTTTTAATTAGAGATTATTACGTATTAAATATAACTGTCAATCTATTCCGAGTACATGGAGAATTGAAAAGAGTTTACTAATGTCCTTAAGATATACTTTTCATATACATATTAATTTAGAAATAGCTGCTCCACTATGTCACGCTAAAACTTTTTTGTATTAATTTTAAAATACATATTAATAAAATAAATATAATGACTTAATAATAAATAGTTTATAAATGTGGTTTCCTCCATTATAATTTATTGGAGGAACGTAGAAAAAAACAACCTTCACAGGGTGAGTAAAGACGACAAACCGCCTCACCACCCTTCCTTACCCGCTTCTCGTGAAGTTGAATTCAACACAATTATACATAACTATTTGAGTGAAAAAACTAATGAGTATATGTTAACGTTATTACTATACATATGTATTATGATCGCATAAAGAAGCAATAATAAAGGTTTAAACTATTATTAACTATTGTTTTCGATCCTCCATATCCTCGGAACATATTAACAGAAATAATTTTTCAGGATCTCAAACATTTATTATATTGAATATAACGTTCGTTAACGTGAACAAATCGATAACCTGAACACCTGTTTTTTTTTCGGTTCACACTATCGAGTATCTACTGTACGTAACAAAAACTAAAAATTTTAATACAATACATATTTTTATTTTGCATATACCTTTATGAAAACTTAAATACACGGCCATTCTATTAAGTATTTCATCTATTTTACAATATATAATAAGCAAATACGATCATCTTAACGATTAGCTTTAATGAAGTTAATTAATCCGTTTGTGGAAGAATCATGCGATGTAACAGGGTTGTTATCGGCCAATTCGGGTTCAATTGCCTTTGCCAACTGCTTACCAAGTTCGACACCCCATTGATCAAACGAATTAATATCCCAAATTACTCCCTGGGTGAATATTTTGTGTTCATATAGAGCTAAAACAAAACAAAAAAACAATTTTCAGTGAATTCGCATTCAAAAATATAAAAGAACTACGTTAGAGAGGATCTTGCTAATATAATGTCTGCATATCTACGCATGCCATTTCAGAAGTACCTAGTGTGCGTATATTACAGATTTGTATCGTATATCAAAATAAAAATCATTAAAAAGAGCGCGGAACGACTGGACATATGGCTCACTCTTGTGTAAATAAAAAAGGCGCACCATAAAAATTTTACGTAAAAAGTTCGAGTTCTTGGAGGCGAGCATTTCGCGAGTATCGTGTACCTATGTGATCATAAGTGGTACTAGATGAAAAGTGCATATGTATTTGTACAGAAAATTCAAAAAAAGTTGATAAGATGTTTTGAATAACACTACGCGGGCAGTCCTTTTTCGGATATTCCGAAGATAGGAGACTTCATATGGGTAAGATGAACTTACCTATAAGTACACCAAGTGTGAATGGAGTAACTTTCTTGACTATAATACTATTTGTAGGTCTGTTCCCCAAGAAAACTTTATGAGGTAAAATTCGCTCAAGTTCTTCTCCTTTCAAATTCTGTTTTTCAAGTTCAGCTTTAGCCTTGTCAAGGCTTTTTCCAGTCATTAAAGCTTCCGTTTGCGCTAGAAAATTTGACAATAAAATAGGATGGTGTATTCCACCACTGATGGGATTGTGTGTCTGTGCGGGTGCCAAAAAATCACACGGAATAACCCTCGTGCCTTGATGAATTAATTGATAAAATGCATGTTGACCATTGGTACCTGGCTCTCCCCAAACAATTGGACCAGTTGCATAATTTACCTAATAGTAAGTAAGTAATTAATTTTAGGTACAAGAAAATATATTTAATTTATAAATACGAGAAAACCACACGCAAATTCAGAAATCCTACCAATTGTCCACTTCTTGTAACATATTTTCCATTGCTCTCCATATCTCCTTGTTGGAAATAGGCAGCAAATCTGTGCAAATATTGATCATATGGTAGTAAAGCCTGTGTCTCAGCCCCATAAAAATTAATATACCAAATTCCCAAAAGAGCAAGTATAACAGGTGCCTGAAAATATTAATTTCAATTTAACAATCCCACCAAATTAAAAAAAAACGATCTCCATACATTTCTTTCTAAAGGAGCAGTGCAAAAATGTTTATCAAGGTGATGAGCTCCTTCAAGCAGCCTCTCAAAGTTATCAAAACCTATTGCCAATGAAATGCTCAATCCAATAGCAGACCAAAGAGAATATCGACCTCCAACCCAATCCCAGAACTCAAACATGTTAGCTGTATCTATACCAAATTCCTTCACTTTTGCTGTGTTTGTACTCAAAGCCACAAAATGTTTTGCCACAGCAGCAGGCTGGATAGAAATAATAGGTAATCAATTTTTTAATCAACTTCCTATTATAAAACATGGCATACATACATCCTTTGCCTGTTCTAAAAACCATTTCTTTGCAGAGGTGGCATTTGTTATTGTCTCTTGGGTTGTAAATGTTTTTGAAGCAACAATAAAAATTACAGTTTCAGGGTTTATCCTTTTCAATACTTCAGCCAAATGAGTACCATCAATATTAGAAACAAAATGAACATTCACACCCTTATTGTATGGTTTCAAAGCCTCAGTTACCATCAATGGACCCAAATCAGAGCCTCCAATTCCAATATTAACCACATCTGTTATTTTCTTACCAGTATATCTAAAATAAGTAAGTTATTCACATTCACAGTTTTAAATTCAAATATAAATATATAACAAGAAGAAAATATCTTCTATAAAAATTACCCTGTCCATTGTCCACTCAAAACAGAATTGGTAAATTCTTTCATGTGATTTAAAACAGCATTAACATTAGGCATAACATCTTGTCCATCTACCAGTATTGGTGAATTACTTCTATTACGAAGTGCAATATGCAAGACAGCTCTATTTTCAGTGAAATTAATTTTTTGGCCTGTAAACATAGCATTTCTAGCCTCCTCCACTTTACGAGACTTTGCCAAATCAAAAAGTAAACTCAAAACTGACGAATCAACGCGATTTTTTGAGAAGTCAATAAGAATGTCTCCATCATTGGGGGTAGGTATAGTTAAACTAAAAAAAAAATACTTATGTACATTTAATAATATTCTAACTAAAAAATCAACTTCAAAAAAAAATGATTTTTTTAGTAGGCTTATCTAATATTAATCAACAATTTTTATTAACTTCTGATTTTGAAGATAATAAAAAATTTGTTATTGATAAAACTTTTAAATAGATTGTAACAAAACAAAATCAAATTTGAAAATATGCAAGGACAAATGAAGGTCGTGTTTAAAACTTAAATTACACAAATGCTAATTACCTGAACTTTTTAAATCTTTCTGGATCTTGAGAAAACAACTGATTTATGTTAATTTGGTTACCATTACTGTTATAATATTCTTGTAATTTTTTATAAGCCGAGTCTGATGTTAGAAAAGGGCGCGCTTCCATGTTGTAAAGTTTACCGTCACTCTTTGAGTAACTTGAATTATGGGAAGTGATTATAGAGGTGAAAAAAAGGTCAGATGATTTGTAAATCCTGATAAAATAGTTTTGAAGTGGTTTACGAAACATTTGCTACTTGAATTCATTGTCGTCTAATATATCACGAAATGCACTGCAATTTAAAGAACTATTTTCATTACTTTCTTAAAAGTGAGGTTAGAGCTATTGAGGTCTTGTTTTCATATTTTAACACATATCCCCTTTCTGGGGTTTGTTTTTGAAAATTATACAATAAACAAAAGAGAGGAACTGTATTTACTTTAAGCAAGTAAATTAAAGTGAATTAAATAAGAAGAATTGTGACCCAATAAATTTTATTTATTCAATACAAAACTTATATAGTAAATTTAATTAAACCTATTTGCCTTCCTCTGCTTTCTTTTCTTCCTGATACTTGTAATACATATCTGTACAGTCATTATTGTCAATGTGAACCCAACCGTTTGGTGTAATATGATATACACGTACTATACCACCAGAATATGCATCTCTATGAGTGGCATGAAAAATAGAGCGTCTTCCTAGTTCTTGAGCTTCCTCATCTTTTAAATCCCATCTATAGCCAGAGTCCAAAACACCAAAAGCATAAACAGATCCTGAGCCTACACTGAACACTTTCCCTGGTATTCTGCTACCTTCTGAGTCTACATAATATAGTTGAGGGCCCTACAAACTAAGCAATTAAAAAACAATAAGTGAACTATAAAGTTTGTATACTCTTTTATCCCATCCAGCAAGCATCATTCCCATAGAAAGTCCCATTCCTTTATAATTATAAACCATATTTGCCATAAGTTTTGATGCAGCTGCAACTGAAATTCTTTCTCTGTTGCGCAATTCATACATTCGACATTGTTTAGACAAAACTCTATCCCAGTATACACAATCAGCAGCCCCACCTGCCAAGGTGCCTACAAATCCAAAAATTAAGAAACATTATTTTTATACATCATCACAACCCACCTAGTAGAAAATCATTTATTTCAACGATTTTTTTCATGGTTTGTGACCCAATAAATGCACCACCAGTAGCCCTAGAATCCACAGCAAGAATTACGCCACCTTCATAACGAAATCCTAATGTTGTTGTTCCATGATCAAAATTAATTTTTAATTTTCTACCTGCTTCATCTTTGTTAAACTTATGTAAATCAGCTGGCTGAAAGTATTATTTTAAGCGATAACTGAAAATTAATTAAAAATACTTCTTACGTTTCCAAACGGGGGTGCAGCTAAATTGATGTGATGGGAAAAATTACCCGAATACTGACCAATGTCATCAAATAGGTTATTTCCAAATTTGCGATTATCAAAATCTTGTAGACCACAAATTTCAGCTAAAGCCATTTTATATCTATTTCTGAAATACTTTTCAAATCAAGACACTTATTATTATGAAATGACAATGCATAAACAAAGATGCGTTGCCTATTAGATATTAACGATCTTAACCTTACTATCCTATTATCTATGTTACTATCACAGATAAGAGATATAATATACTTCAAAACCCGTGTGTCTAAGTGTACGATAAAAGTATCTTAATTTTAACAATTGATACTGTGGCAACTTGTGGCTCTGCAAAATTGTAAACTTTCATAAAATACATAAAACCGAAAATTACATTTAAGCTTCTGTATGTAGTGTATGGAATGGTAGACCGTAGATAGATAAGAGATTATAGTATAAGTCATCTACAATACATACTTAGTATATGTCGATGGTGTAAATATTATATATTTCTTATCTATGGATACTACAATAAAAACATTTTATTATCTATGGATTTTATATAAATTATAGATATGAATTTTGATATCTACTTTTTATGATAGGAAATAATGAACATATCTATGATGAATATGATTAACCTCAACCATACCTTAACTTGACAATGTTGACAATAGTCTATAAACACTAATAAAAGAAGTATACTCCACTTTTTAATTAATTCAAGTAAACTGTTTTATCATATTTATTAAGCAACTAGAATTTAAAGAGATGATATATAAACGTTTCCTGGTGCTTTTGAAAAATACTAATTATTCAAGAGTTACGAAAAGTAGGTTCTGTTAGTGAACATCTTTTCACGTTTCCAATTTTCTTTTTTTTTTGGAGGAAACATAACATTTACTGAAGAATCAGAGAGACAGTCAAATTTATTCCGGCTAGAAAAAGTACGTCAAAAAGAATCTGTAGGTCGAATTGAGAAAATTGAAGTACAGTATGCAGGACCCCCAAATGAAACCACTCTTATTATGAACAAAAACATTTCAACTCCTTATGACTGTGCTAAACGTAAGATAAATCGACGATTATTATTACCTTTATCTATTTAAATATATCTAGACTTGGGAGAGATGTTAGTAAATCGCTCAGCTGTAGCTCTAGTCAATGGTGAAACTTTATGGCATATGCATCGTCCATTGGTAGATTCTTGTAAATTGGAGTTGTTACACTATAAAATGGCTCAACCTTCTTTAGTCAACAAAGCATTTTGGAGAACATGTAGTTTCCTGTTAGGAGCCGTTGCTGTAAATTCTTTTAAAGATCAAGTTAAGGTGTGCTTACACAGCTTTCCTAGCCCTAATGGTAAGCATAGGTATAAAATAAGCAATTTTTATTAAAAACTAGTGTTATTCATAGTTCGATCTGGAAGTTTTGTCTATGATGTGCAATTATCTCTGAAAGATTGGAAGCCAGAAAAGAATGAATTGAAGACACTTAGTATAGAATTTATAAAATTTTGCCAACAGAATCATCAAATAGAATGTTTAGAGGTTTCTGAAGACTATGCTCAACTTATTTTTAAAAATAACCCTCACAAAAGCAAACAAATACCAGATATAGCTGCAAATAATAATGGAAAAGTACCACTTTTTAAAGCAGGACTTCATGTGGATATATCAAGAGGTCCTATGATAACAAATACAAATCATCTTGGAAGGATAACAGTAACCAATGTGATTAAATTAGAGACGGATATTCCAGGAGACCCAATATATAGATTTCAAGGAGTGGCTTTACCTCATAGTATAATACTGAACCATTTTGCATATGGTTTAATTGAGGAAAGGGCACGAAAACTGGTAAGTCAAAAAAAATCTTTTCAGAGTAAATGTACAAATGATTATTTACAGAACACTGGTAGAATACCAGCCATTAATCAGGACTTGTCTATTGATTATGGAAGCTTTGTTAAACCCCAAGTTGTTGTTTAATGTATTAAGACCGTTTTTTTTTTTTTTTTAATAAAAGTTACAGCTTCCATTATTCACTTCATTAAAACATAATCTTCTAACAAGGTAAATAGTTGCAACATTTTTATTTCGTCCTTTTTAAGTTTTGTAACTTCGCTTATACACATATTATACAAGTTTCTCTTGTGATAATTATCTACCTTTTTCTTAAAATGGTTTGCAATTAAGCCCCCAATTTCCTCTTTAGTGTGCTTAAATTATATTTCTACAGTAATTTTAATGATTTATTGAATACATTATAAGTGAAAAGTTAGGTAGACATGCAAATATATTTTTTTTATAATAAAGCAATAAATTTGCGAATAAATCTGAAGGTGGCAACTTGCACTCAAACAGTATATGTAGCTTGGAAAACAATCCACCTATACTTACAAGATTAGGTATGATTTTTCCCGTTTTCATGCCAACATATTTTTTAAAGTTCAATTTGAAATTAGAAAGTGCAATTCATACAGTACATTTCCTCTATTGTGCAGTTATAGGTATGTGCACATAAGTAAAAATCAATTCACATACTCAAATAAATATTTATATGTATTATTTAATCCCATTTAACAAAATAATTTATAACATTACTGCACAATATGATTTGTAACTAGAATGTGTATGTATATTTATATTTTATGAATTACTACTTGAGCCTGCTATTAAGCTTTGTTCATGTTGAATCTGCTGATTCTTTAAGTAAATTTCTTTCTCCTTGTGTTGTTGTAAACGGAGAGCTCGTCTCTAAACAGAAAATTTAAATATTAAAGTTTAGCTAGAATTTATAGTGAAATCACATACCTTTAATTTGGAACTTCTTTCATGTAGAAGTCTCATGTTTCTTTTAATATCTATTAATTTCCTATGATAGTCTCTTATCAAATTAAACATAGAAATTAGTTCTTCCGAGGTTAATGACCAAGACAATTTTAAATTCTCATTATGAATTTGTTCAATAAGCACAGCTTGTTTAGTACTGAAGTAATATATAATAGAATTTATAACATAAATATAGTGCCAACACTTACGTTAATTCTTCCAGTTCACATTTTGTTTTAGTTAAACCAGGTTCATAGCGTTCCAATAATCCCTTGGATAAAAAGTGTATTGTCGAAGTAGTATATGCGTTATTATTTTCTTCTGCATGTCTATAAATTTAAATAATTTAACAATGCAATAAGGCTAACATAAAAGGTGAATGTTACTGGTTTTTCTCAGAGTCACCTTCCACAGCTTCTGTTGCAACTTCCATACTTTTATATCCTTCCTATTTTTAAAAAAAATTATTTACAAAATGATTGAGGTACATAAATGAATACCAAATACAATAAATTCAAAAATTAACCTATATCGTATTTGTACAGTATGAGGCGTATTGTTTATCATTTCTTAAGGCGCCATCTGCTGATAATACATGGATAATATACACAAACCTCATGCAAATAATACAAGTTTTAGAAACCTACTGCATCCAGCAATTTTAAATAGCTTACTTAGTTTAGAATTGGTTCCGACATCCCCGAAACAAAATGTATGAAGTACATCTTTATTTTTCTTGTTATGCTCTGACTTTTTAAGTACACTGTTTCAATTTAGTATATGTAATAATAAAATATAATTACATAATAAGAACATAACTAGTTAATTTCCATTAGGTAACTTGTTCATATCCATTAGGAATATATCATTAATGTTATTATTTCACCATTAATTTACCTATTCACTTTTGCATCGAAATTAGAGGTTTAAGTGCAATGATACCCAAGCCAGAATACCGTGACTAGCAATACTGTTGCATTTAGCATGCAATCATAATCCAAAAAATGCTTTATTTTTGCAATTACATAGAGTATGTATCTCGCTTTTTTGTTACGTTTTCTATATGTTTAGTCTATTTTAAATGAGCATCAATAGTTACACCTATCACAATCTAATGTTATTTACCTTAATAGAATAATAATTATTAGGCATTTAATCTATACAGTTAGCATGAGCAATGTAGTGTAAGTCTATTTAATATTCAGGGATAATTGGTTGACCTCTAGACATTCAGTAAAAACTATTCATTAATATAAATTATAAACAATTTTTACTAATTGCTTTCTATTTGGGAGATTGTTTAAGCAAGACCTCTAAGACACTTGATATTCGTTTTATGCAGAAGATACTCCAAGTCCATTACACTGAATCACAGAATAATTTTGAAAATGATTTATTTCAAATTTCACCTGAAAATATAAAATATTTGTACCACAGAAATAGTATAAAACTGAAAACTTAATACTTTGCCTAATTTTTCAGCAACAAAAATAGCTGTTTCTGTGTGGAGAGTAATTTTTCCCACTCTTATTTTTGATATGCCTTTAGCTAGAGCCATTAAAATTATAATTTGATCTTGACAATGCTTATCAACACAAGCACCTTCTTGAATGCTTGTTAACAATTCTTCAGCAGCATTCGTACCTGTTTGTTCAAGTGTTTCATTTCTTTTTCCTAAAGCTGAACCTCCTAAAATGCATCCTGTACTTGTTTCTGCAATAATACTGAAAAAGAAAATACTTAAATAAAAAATATAATGTTCTTTAAAATGAGTATTATTGCTGGAAAGATAATTGCCAATCTATATTCTAAAGTATATCATTAATAACATTAATACTCTCAAATAATGTCCTAGCACTAATAAAAATTCACATACATCAAACCAGAACAATTACTGTTGGCTACTTCTGGGCTTTCTTTGTATCTTTCAATATTAATATTATTTTGTAAAGACTTCAACCTTCTTGTTGCACTATCTGCCATAATATGAGCTAATTTTATAGGTAAAGAGCCTGCTACAAAACTCCAGCCATATATAGAAATAACATTTCCTGGTTCCAACATTTCAACACTTCTTAGTTGTTTAACTGGTTTAACATTAACAATTATTTCACCCCCACCCTTTGGAAAATACCCTCTTTTTATGAGTTTAAAATCAAATGTTGCTCCAAACTTTTCCAAAATCGGCCGAAAAACTTCGGTGGTATAATCAATTTGTGGAGCCATTTCTGCATTTGTCCCTCCTTGTAGAAAAAGTGTTGTTTCACAGTTAGCAAATAAAGTACATGGTAAAGCCACTTGAAGTAGCAAGCTTATACTTCCTGCTGTTTTAACTGCAGCTCTGTATTGACCACCTTTTACACTGTCTGGCCAAAATTCAATTTCAGTAGAACCTATTTTACCCCCAATTACTCTTGCATTTGTAATGTCACGGACAAGTTCCAATCCTCAAAGACAGTTAATTGTTTAATATCTGCACACTAAAAAAAATTCATCGGTCATACCTTTTAAATGCTGTTCCATTAAACCTGGTTTACTACGCCCCGCACGAATATTAAAAACTCTAATAGGGGTCTTCAATATTGCACTCAAAGTAACAGCAACTCTTAAAATTTGACCACCCTTTCAAGAAAAACATTTTGTAATGTGTATATTATTTTGTTTGTGTTCTAACTTTACCCCTTCAAGGAGAGAACCGTCTATTTCTATTAATTCTGCCGACATTTCTCTTACAAAATGTATTATTTTCTTGTGTCGAGTTGAGGTTAGGAGCATACGAGCATTTAAATATGATTTTAATTAAGCTAGTTGTCAATCTGGTTGCCTAATTTGTGGTTGTCATCAATAGTGCGGGGTAAATAAGTGTATTTGTTTATAATTCCATGTTTTCCAAAGGAGAATATGTTAATAAAAATATAATTTTCAATTAATAGAGTTTCTAGGTATTTACAAGTAAACCAGTTACGTAAATCGACAAAAAAGAAGGTAAAAGCGTTTGTGTGTTATTGTGGTAAATTATCATTAGTCATGGCTCATGGGTGAAACGTGTGGTTGTTTATCCACGTCGTGAGGAACAACTGAAGTTTAATAATAATTGGAAATTATTGAAATGTTTTGAATATTTTCTACTAAGAAAACAAAAGGTCTTTATAATAGCATTGGAAAGAATATGCATTACTACATTATAATTGACGTCAAGTGTTTAAAATGTTTTGAAAACCTTCAGATATAATGGATAATTTTGAACATTACAAATAGAAATATGAACTCAGCAAATGAAGAGGTACATGTTAATTTAGTTCTTCCAGAAAACACGTCCTCAACTGAAAACCAGGAGCTATCAGCTGCTGATAACAATGCAAATCTTAATGCATCAACTAGTAAGGGTGCAATACCCAAAAATACTTCAGCAACTAAACTTTTGTCATCAGCCAAGAAGTCTGGCAAACTTAACAATAATACTGATGAACCAAATTTATCCTGTAATCATCAGTTAAAAGAACGGCCTCATCAAAATGGTTTTGGTGAATGTGTATCTAATCAAGTGCCTAATCCATATTCTTCAGATGTGGAGAATTCTTATTCTAGTGAAATATTTTGGAAAACTGAAAAGGCAGAGCATGAGGAACCTCAGTTTCTGACTTTAGGTGACTTACAAACATTTAATATTCCATCAGCTAGTCAGTATGAAAAAATCAAAGACAACTTTAATGATTACAATTTATACAGACAAGACCTACATTTAAGTGATTCTTCCAATGATGAAAATGAATTATTATCCATATCAGATGATGGATGTGTCTATACTTTTAAAGGAGATCAAGTGGCAGATTTGCCAAGTTCTTTTTTTAGTTTAGATATTCCATTACAGCCAAGTCCTGAAATATCAATTCAAAATCGACAAAAAAATAATACCAGCCCAGAAATGGATTATTTGGAAATGGATTTTGACCCTGGCCCTTCAGGAGATGCTGACTCTGATACAGGTTTAAATGGTGATATGGATAATATCGAGAATCTGCCAAGCACTAGTTCATATAACATAAGCATACAAGAAAACAAAACGGTTTTGAGAGAATGCGAAACAAAATCAGATTTGAAAAACATTAAAAGTGAGTTTAGACATGTATTGCAAGAGCAGGAAGTAAAAACTAGTGCAAATCAAGAAGTTAATATTACTACATCTAGTCAGTTAAATAATTCTGTTACTTCAATAAGTTCGAATTTACCTTTAGAATTTAAACCTATGGATAGGCCTGTATCACATCAAAATGCTGAATTAATTACTCAAATAAGGAGTCTCAAATTACCTTGGCTAGATTCACCAAACAGATACAATAGCAAACCAATTACAAGAGAACCAGCAGAACACTCATTTTCTTTAATGTCATGTAGTTCTGAATATAATTCACCTTCTGATAAAGAAAATTATGTCTGTTATGATAATTTCAATATAAGTAAATCATGCAATTCATCCCCAAATGATTTGACTTCTTGCACCAAAGTAAGAAAAGTAATGTTATGGTCTGAAGAGGAAGCTGCTAAGAAACAAATACCTCAAATAGGCGTCTCTGCATGTGGTGCTACTGCTGTTTTGAACGTTTTAAAAGCTTTAAGATTTCCCATTTCTCTTCCTGATAAGGCACAAACTTTTGTAAAGACTCGATTACGTGAAAATTCAAGTCCTCTTTTGGAATACTTATTGTCCAGAAGTGTAGCAGGATGTACTCATGAAGACATAATTAATGGACTTTCAAAGGCATCTGGTGGGGAAATATATTCTAGATTTTTTCATATGTATCCTGAACGAGATTTTGATTTGTCGTGTTTTTTGCGCTTTTGGATGAAAAACGATACTGTACCAATTGCTACAGTAAATTTGCAAAAATGTAGCAATTACAAAAATAGTGGAACTATTCCAGATGCTTGGCATCATCAAATGATATTTGGTATTAGTTCAAAGGGAATTCATTTAACAAATCCGTTAGAGTGCATAGAAATTGCTCAGATTTGGCCGCAACTCTGCTCTGAATCAGTTCTTTTAATTAAGAGGGAAGATATATTGGCCCGTTGGAATCAAAAAACTGATCTGCCAAGACTAATGACCATAAATCATAAGAGTTGGAGGAACCTTAATGTTGTAGGTATGTAAATATTTTATTTGTTGTTTTTACTATTACTTAAATAAAAAATTTAAATAAACAATTTAAATTCGTTATTTTTTTATGTTTAATATAGAATTTGTTTAGGACAAGTTGCAAATATGGTTCGCGAAAGTAGAAGGGAATTTAGACCAGGCTTTACAAACACTTCACATATTACAATACCTGCTGCATATTCTTCAGGTATAACACTTGCTCTCAGAAAAAGCAATCCATTATACCCACTTCTAAGATTTTGTGATGACTTACCTGTGCTTCATCTATCAAAAATTAAAAGCTCATCAAAAACTGGTCAGTAATACTTTTAACATACAACATACAACTACTGATTAAGTTTTTACTTATATTGATTCATGTTTTTCAAAAAAAAAAATGCTCACAAGTATATAATGATCCTACTAATAGTAAATAATAACGTTCAATTCTCCAGTGTACAGTATTGTACGCTCTGACATGTTTATTTTTTCTTTTTGCGACGGCGGTACCACTTTATAGTATCACCATCATTGTACGTATCACTAATTAGTTAATAATAATTATTGCTGTGAATTAATTAAATAGTATGTAGGTAATACGCAAGCACACATCATACACATAAATAATTGTACTGGAGACTACCAGGAAATTCTTAGGTCAAATTAATAATATACCTACACGATAGACACTTTTTTACTACATTTTTATGTGTAAATTATAAATATATCCAGATACATATTTATGTATGTACATTAATTAAAAAGGAGATGTACACCGCCTCAATAAATATGTACAAATAAAAGGTTTTTGTTTATGGATAAAAAACCAACCGTACTTTAACTGAAGAATTGTCATTAATAATATGCATTATCTAAGGAAACAAAAATCTCATTTTTTTCTTTAATAATTTTAAAGTTTGCAGTCATGTATCAAGTCTAAAAGTCATAGTATATTTCATACTTGAAAATCTCGTTATAATGAGTCTTTAAAATGTATAATTAAAGCGAACTGTGTATATCAGTTTTCTCAATTTTATTATGCCTATCCGTTTACTTCTTTTTTCTCATTCCAACGTGATGAGTATTCATAATAACTAGATTTCGACCAAAATATTCTGCCTAGTAGTAGATATAAAAAAATCAAACGGAAATCAGTGGAACTAAACTAAATAAATCTCCAACACTCAAAATTTCACTTGAAAAAGTGTAGAAACTTAAAACGCATTTTGATACCTAAAATGTTATCCTCGTTTGCAATTTATCCAGTTAGAAAAAAGTAAAAAGTGCTGTTCTAGAAGGAAATTCTGGATATATTTCAAATACCAATATGCCCGCTTAAGTATTGACTTTATTTTTTCAGATTAGCGTAAAATAGTATACATTCGATTTAATTAATTCAGTTTTTGTATTTTTTTCTTTTCGAATTGTAATCTGCTTCTTTCTCGGGACTTTCCGGAATTTCAGTTGCCAGTGGCGTTTCGTCATCGGTGATATGTCGGTGTTCGTTTTTATGTTTAGCTTCGTTTTTCAACTGTTGTTTTGTTACCAGAGTCGCTGGCTTAGAGAGTTCGGTGTTGGTTGATTCCGCCTCTTGTCCTGGCTGTTTTATTTCTGAGTCCTAAGCACAAATCTTTATAAATTTAGTGTGGTAACTTTTAAGTGCCCTAGATCGATAAGCAGTTGGCTATGCGTTCAAAGATGCTTCGAATCTTTTGTGCCAGATATCCAGCGTAACCTAAATAAAGTTTTACTTGTAATTTGTAATCTCCAACTTGCTTGCAAAAGATATTTTGTTACTGCTCTTTCTATTGTTTAAGTTTTTGCGTATTCGGTCGCAGCTCAAATACAAAAATTTCAATATTTCACTCATGTTTTTAGTACATATAGTTGCATATCATTGAAATACAAAATTCTGAAACATTTGCATACTTATGTTGATTGGTTTTTAAGAAAATCATGCAAAAAATGTTTTCAACGTGACGAAAAATATAAAAAAAAAATGTGTTCCATAAAGTAACAGAAGTTTGGAAAAAATATTTTTTATTTTGATTTTTATTGCATCTTAAAAATGCAAATTAAGGAAAATTAACCGTTTAAATGAAACATTTTCATCGTAAATAATATAGCCATTTTAGATAAAAAAGGAATTATTACTTATATTTTTTTTAAGCCAAACAGAATTCTGAAACTCAAAAATTCAGTGTTTTATAAGTATTTTTTTCGTCCTAAAAATATGAGATCCTGCAAAGGCCAGTTCAGTATGTTAATCGCTCAATATAACATTTTGCTATGTATACTCTCAAAAATTAAACTATTGTTACAGGTAGAGTAAAATTAAAATAAAAAAAAAATATTTGCTTACCGTTCCTTGTTCTTTACTGGTACTAGCTTTTTCTCCAGATGAATGATTATACCATGAATCATTTTTTATTCCGCAAATTTTAACTCTTACTTTAAGAGGAGCCAAAACTTTCACTATCAATTGTTTTACACTCGAAGATACTTTTGGCTCCCTTGGAAATGTTACTTTACTTGAAACTTGCTAAAATAAGTTAAAACATTATACAATTAAAACTTAAAACAACATACATATAAATCGTAAAACGTGTATTTATTTTCTGCATTCAACTTCTGCTTTTTACAGAAATAGTCCCTGAAATATTTAAAAAATCTTAGTCGTTCTTCACAAACCGGAAATAACAACCTTTCACATTGTCGATTTGTTCATGTTAACGAATGTTATAATTAATATGTAACAAACAACTATAATTAATATCGTTTTTTGCCAAAGAAATCAGAAACTTTTTTGTTTCTGTAGATTTTTTCATCACGATTCACATCAACTGCGAAATATCAGCTTGTAAAACCTGTAGAATAGTCAGAATATTCATACATAATAGCTTAACTTACTTTTAGTAGCAAGTTATAATTTGTGTCATCAAAGGGCAACCTCCCAAATACCATAGCGTACAATACCACTCCCATCGACCAGACATCAGACATTTGGGGATTATAAGGTACCCCTTTCAATATTTCTGGCGAAGCGTAAGCGTAACTACCGCAAAACGTTTCGCTGAGTTGCACCTGATTATTTTTTTGCCTAAGATGACCCCTAGCAAAGCCGAAATCCGAGAGCTTTATATTGTAGTCGTTATCCATTAATAAATTTTCACATTTTATATCCCTTAAATATAAACAACAATAAGATAAAATGATCGTCGGAGTGCGCATAATTTATGTGAATAAAATATGTACCTGTGCACCACTCCTCTTTCATGGCAATACTCCACAGCTTCTACCAATTGTCTAAACCACTTTCTAGATCTGATTTCATCAATATGGGAATCTCTCCGGATAATATCCAGAAGACTGCCATTTTCTGCGTATTCCATAACTATGTAGACCCTAGCAGTTTTATTCACATTATACATACATTATTTCAAAGTTCTAGAGTGTATTAAAAAATCGAAATCACTACCTGTGGGTTGTCTCAATAGCTTGCAAAAATCTTATTAAATTAGGATGTTTCAGTCCTTTAACTACTTCTATTTCGCGTGGTAAAAACTTTTTTAAATAATCTGCCGGAGCTGTAAATTTGCTCACAATTTTTACTGCAACATTGCCTTCATGCCGTTCGCTGTGTGCTACCTTATAATCAATAAAAGCAAACACAAACTATTTCAATTATTGTTTTAATTAAAGTCGGCGTAATCAATATTATTGATTTATCAAATTGATAGTTACCCTCACTGTGGCATACGAACCAGAACCTATTGTTTTCCCCAAATAGTACCCATGACTTTCTAAAACTGTCGGTTTTTTTTCGGTCTTTGTTTCAACGGAATGGGTATGAGTATGTGTTGTTGGGGCTGTTGAGGGTTCCTGTACACTGCTAACTGGAGATGGCATTACGTTTTTCTATGTTTATGTTCACTTCATTATATTGATTTGTACTTGAAATTTATAGGCATAAAGACACATCAAATTTGACAAGACATTTTGGATATATAGTTATTGCATTCTTCGATCCAAAATTAATACGTAAATTGTAGAATTCTTCGCTAAAATTTCTTTGCAAACAATTATATTTGTTAAATGTATTCCTTTAACGATATCTAAAGACTATATTATTGTTGAACATGTTTATACAAATGTATAATTATTTTTTTTTATATAGTAGTAGTAAATGAAGAAAAACAATGTTATAATTTCGTAATTTATTAAAACCATAACTCGTAAATATTGAAAGATTTCGCGGCAAGTTGTTTAAAAGTATTGATTAATCAACAAACATCTCAAATCTGATTGGCTGAAAGATGTATGTAGTGCTGCGCAATTATGAATGACGTTTCTACGTTTCTAGTTGCTCTTCTGTCAACTAATTTGTTCTAACCGTTCTATCTATTCTTTTAGAATAAGTTTTTGTGTACATTTAAATAAATAAAAGTTTTTGTTTAATACATTATTGGAGAAATGTCATACGCATATTTATTCAAATACATCATTATTGGCGATACAGGTAAGTGACACTATTATTTTTCATTTTTCATGCTGTGAGATTATCCGACAATAACTATTTTAAAATGTCAATGGTATTTGTTGTTTAGTTATATCGAAGGATTTTCTACATTTTATTTATTTATAGTGAATATCTTATCCTTCACATTAATATTTATTAATTGTTTTATTTTCTAATAATATATTTAAAGGAGTGGGTAAATCATGCTTATTGCTCCAATTAGTCATAGTATATT
>NW_020439024.1:196375-211371 GCF_000699045.2 Agrilus planipennis
AGAAGTGATATTTTCTTGACTGACTGTAAAGCCATATCAAACGTATAGGAAACAATAGTTTTTGCTTGAAATTTTTAGAAAAAATGCTGTACGCAAACTTAAAAATCTTATTCAATTTACTTCACAGTTTCCCCTTATATCTATTATCATAGTCTATTATCTATGCCTTACATAATACATAATAGAGATATGTTCATAGATAATAGATCTACAAAAGGTAATGGATATGTTAGACATCATAGATTAAATAGACATTGTATGAAAACATATACATATATTTATTATCTCTCCAATTATTTCAGTAAAATAGAGATTAAAATTGGTAGGATACTAATCTAGTGAAAGTAAATATAAATAAATTCTTTATTTTAGGGGTATTAACTGAATTTTGTAAATATTAAATGATGATAACAGTAATAATAATAATAATAATAGACTATTTAGCTATCCTCCAAATACATAGCATAATATTAAATGATAACAATATAACTATTTTAAATTTAGTATTTACCGATGCGGTTATAGATCCACCACACAGAATGAATACCATAGATGTATTTAGTAATAGAAGTTGTGGTTAAGTTGCTGAAATATAAATATTTATTGCTTATTTTCTAATATTTATTAAAAAGCATCAGTTCTATATATAATATAAGCATTTTTCATTAAAAATGAATCCTCTAACGTAAGTTTTCCATTAAGGTTATTTTGTTGTCAATAACTTAGAAGTTTTAGGAATATGAAAAATGTTAAGAAGCTCAGCGAACAGGAGCTCAAAACGAATTCAAAGTCGTCCTGGCATGATCAATATAAAGACAGTGCTTGGGTATTTGTTGGTGGTTTACCTTATGATTTAACTGAAGGTGATATAATTTGTATATTTTCCCAGTGAGTATGTTATGAAACTGTCCATAATGTAATCATTATTGAGGATCAATTTTGTAGGTATGGTGAAATTGTAAATATAAATTTAGTGCGTGATAAAGATACAGGAAAATCTAAAGGTTTCTGCTTTATTTGTTTTGAAGACCAGAGATCAACAATTTTAGTAGTTGATAATTTTAATGGCCTGAAGGTGAAAATTGATATATGGTATTTTAAATAAGTTTCATAAGTTTTAATCAATTTTATTTGTGCAGATTTTAGGAAGAACATTACGTGTAGATCATGTTAGTGATTACAAAGTGCCAAAAGAAGGGAAGAAAACTGATGAGGAAACAAAGCGTTTGTATAGTGAAGGTTGTGCCCCTCAAATAATAGCTAAGCCAAAAGTGGGAATTAATCCAGTAAAAATTGAACATGATGATGTGAGAGAAACACTTGCTGATCAAATATCTGGTGAAATTAGACTGCCTCCCAGACTGCCAATCTATCCAATTAAACAAGAGAAATTTGAAGATGATAATGATGAGGTAACTTTAAATATAATCATTCAATACGACAGCTTATGCAGAATATAATTGTAATTTGTTTTTAGAAAAATAGAAATATGTCAGGTAAAAAAAAGAAAAAAGAGAAAAGGAAAATTTCAAAAAAGAAACAAAATAACAGTTCTAGTGAAGAAAAAAGTTCAGAAACAGATGAGGATAAAAATACACAAAAGCATAGAAAAATTACAGCATTCAAAAGCAGGTATCAAAGTAATTCTGAAAGTAGTGATTCACAACAAAAAGGCAAGAGAAAAAGTGAAGAATCTCTGAAAGTGCATAAAAAATTTAAGAAAGATCCCAATGAAAAAAGCAATATGGAGAATAAGAAAAAATATTTTGGTGAAAAAAAAAGGTATGATTTAGATGAAAGGAAAAGTAACAAATTTATAGAAAGAGGTAATAGTCATTACAAAAACAAAAATATATAAATTAAAGCAGGCAATAACTGAGTTGTAAAATGAAAAGTAGTAAAGAAAAATGTGATGTACCTCAAAATTAGATAAAACATTAAATTAAATAGAGAAAAGTATTGTTTTTGTAAAAATACTTGCATTATTTGAAGAAATCAAAAAACATTTTCTCTATATTTTTTACTTAAGTAACTTTTTGTATTCCCTTTTCTTGATATAAATCACTTACCATAAATATAAAAACATTTATTTCAACAATCTTCTTGTACATTTATATACTTTCAAATGTGGTTAACAGTTGTGTCTAATTCCTAACTTTACAATACTTATTTTATTGTCTTGTATATTCTCTTTAATTTGGTTATTACTGCTTTTGCACGTTGTGTATTTATTAGTCTTTGTTTCTTGCATATATTCGTTTTCCGTATTTATTTCACAATTTCCACTTATTGTAGTTTTATATATATTTAGTTTGTGTGCTATAAAGACAACGTTATTCCTTTGAAGCCAATGTAAAATAAAATTGGAAGGTCCTGAGCTAGAAATTCGTGCACTTCCTAAGCATTCTTCATTCTTGTAAAAAACTGCAAATTGTCCAGGGGCTAACGCACGTTTTTCTCTACTTAAACTCACAATAAGTCCTCTTTCTGCTTCATAAACTTCACAATCGACTGCCTCTTTCATATTTTGATCAGTAAATCTACAGCTTAAGATATCATGTCTGCGAAGCTCTTCAGGAGTTTCGTAAATCCAATGAGGTTTGTCAGTAAAAAATAATTCCGTCTGTAAAGCAGAATGATTATGACGTTCTGCCTGAAAGTAAAATAAAAAAATATATTAAATTCATTTAAACTTGATTTGAATTGCAATAAAGGTTTAATTTTGTTTTGATTTAAAATTTGTATGATTTATATCAAACTAAATTATTTGAAAGTATTAATGCATATAATTGTAATGCTAGAGTAGATAAATAATTATACTTAGTCATTATAAGCTATTTAAAAATTGTTTTTTTTTTACGTACTACATATATTGTATTTGTATCCAAATCTTTCCTTGCAACAAAAAAAGGTAAGGATCTACCATCAATTTTTGCTCTCTGACCAATGGTCCACTGATGTATACCATTATGGTCTCCCACAGTTTCACCATTCTCAATGTTAACAAATTTTCCTGGTTTATCTTCTATATACTGAAAATTGATTATTAATTGCTAGTGTTAATTTGAATGTGCACTTACTTCTGCTATAAAACTTTGAAAATTCCTATTGCCTATAAAGCAAATACCCATACTCTCTTTCTTTCTAGAGACTTTTTGAAAACCATTTTGTAAAGCAATATTTTTTACTTCTGATTTTAATAGGGTTCCTAGGGGAAACATTGTATGTCTCAGTGCTTCCTGTTTAACTTGACTTAGAAAAAATGTTTGGTCTTTCATTTCATCATAAGGTCTTAAAAGTTTCACTGATAAATACAATTAATGTGAATATCTTTTTTCATTTATAGTTTTATTTGTCACCTTTTACATCACTGTAATTTTCTAGATAACTTCCAAAACTTGTTCTTGCATAATGACCAGTTGCAATTGCATCTCCATGCAGGTATTCTCTTGCATAATGAAAGAAGTAATTAAACTTTATAAAGCGATTGCATAAAATATCAGGGTTTGGAGTGTATCCACTTTCATATTCTTTTAAAAAATAGCTAAATGTTTATTATAATTATATTACTGTTACTATAAAAAAGCTGGTATGTATTTAATACACACCTAAATACTTCATTCCAATATTCCTTCACAAAATTAACATAATAAATGGGCACATTAAGTTTTTTGCAAACTTCAGAAGCATCTTTGAAATCTTCATCTGATGTACAAATGCCCATTTCATCTTTTATATCCCAGTTTTGCATAAATAAAGCACATACATTAAATCCTAAATAATTAATATAGTTGAATGTAAATTTTAACAATTGTATTATATATACCTTTGTTTTTTAATATAAGAGTTGCAACTGCGCTATCAACACCACCAGAAATACCAACAACGACTTTTCTAAACATGTTGGATTAATCCAAATCCTAAAAATTTTGAAAATTACAATACCAAGCGAAGTGTGAATTCGTACCTTTCATTCTGGATTTAATTTGCCTTTCGCACATGTGAACTTTGAAACGTTACATTTTGCAACTAATCAAGGTGAGAAAATATAGTACAACTAATATTAACAGCATGTAATAATTTTGTTGACAATTTTCGTTAGAGAACACTTGCTAAAACATTGTGCGTGGAGTCGCATATATAACATAATATTGTTTATAATAAAATATCGAACCACCCATTATTTTCTTATAATTTTATATATTATGAGACTTCAGTTTCTGTACATTCNTACATACATTATTTCAAAGTTCTAGAGTGTATTAAAAAATCGAAATCACTACCTGTGGGTTGTCTCAATAGCTTGCAAAAATCTTATTAAATTAGGATGTTTCAGTCCTTTAACTACTTCTATTTCGCGTGGTAAAAACTTTTTTAAATAATCTGCCGGAGCTGTAAATTTGCTCACAATTTTTACTGCAACATTGCCTTCATGCCGTTCGCTGTGTGCTACCTTATAATCAATAAAAGCAAACACAAACTATTTCAATTATTGTTTTAATTAAAGTCGGCGTAATCAATATTATTGATTTATCAAATTGATAGTTACCCTCACTGTGGCATACGAACCAGAACCTATTGTTTTCCCCAAATAGTACCCATGACTTTCTAAAACTGTCGGTTTTTTTTCGGTCTTTGTTTCAACGGAATGGGTATGAGTATGTGTTGTTGGGGCTGTTGAGGGTTCCTGTACACTGCTAACTGGAGATGGCATTACGTTTTTCTATGTTTATGTTCACTTCATTATATTGATTTGTACTTGAAATTTATAGGCATAAAGACACATCAAATTTGACAAGACATTTTGGATATATAGTTATTGCATTCTTCGATCCAAAATTAATACGTAAATTGTAGAATTCTTCGCTAAAATTTCTTTGCAAACAATTATATTTGTTAAATGTATTCCTTTAACGATATCTAAAGACTATATTATTGTTGAACATGTTTATACAAATGTATAATTATTTTTTTTTATATAGTAGTAGTAAATGAAGAAAAACAATGTTATAATTTCGTAATTTATTAAAACCATAACTCGTAAATATTGAAAGATTTCGCGGCAAGTTGTTTAAAAGTATTGATTAATCAACAAACATCTCAAATCTGATTGGCTGAAAGATGTATGTAGTGCTGCGCAATTATGAATGACGTTTCTACGTTTCTAGTTGCTCTTCTGTCAACTAATTTGTTCTAACCGTTCTATCTATTCTTTTAGAATAAGTTTTTGTGTACATTTAAATAAATAAAAGTTTTTGTTTAATACATTATTGGAGAAATGTCATACGCATATTTATTCAAATACATCATTATTGGCGATACAGGTAAGTGACACTATTATTTTTCATTTTTCATGCTGTGAGATTATCCGACAATAACTATTTTAAAATGTCAATGGTATTTGTTGTTTAGTTATATCGAAGGATTTTCTACATTTTATTTATTTATAGTGAATATCTTATCCTTCACATTAATATTTATTAATTGTTTTATTTTCTAATAATATATTTAAAGGAGTGGGTAAATCATGCTTATTGCTCCAATTCACTGATAAAAGGTTTCAACCAGTACATGATCTTACAATTGGTGTTGAGTTTGGGGCTCGCATGATAACAATTGATGGAAAGCAAATTAAACTTCAAATATGGGATACTGCTGGTCAAGAAGCTTTTCGGTCTATAACTAGATCATATTACAGAGGGGCTGCAGGGGCCCTTTTAGTGTATGACATTACACGTAGGGAAACTTTTAATCACTTAACTACATGGTTAGAGGATGCTAGACAACATTCCAATTCTAATATGGTTATTATGTTAATTGGTAACAAAAGGTTGGTTTGATTTAAAAAAATTTTTATAAAATAGAAAACGCATAATTTTTTGACTTTAATTTTAGTGACTTAGAAAGTAGAAGAGAAGTTAAAAAGGAAGAAGGTGAAGCATTTGCAAGAGAACATGGCCTAGTTTTCATGGAAACTTCAGCTAAAACTGCAGCAAATGTGGAAGAGGCTTTTATTAATACTGCCAAAGAAATATATGAAAAAATTCAGGAAGGGGTGTTTGATATAAATAATGAGGTAACTGTATTAAATGTTCGTTTTGCTAAATATTTAATTAAAACAATGTCAAGTAGGTATGATAAAGCAATTTTATGATTCTCCCATAGGCTAATGGTATTAAGATAGGTCCACAGCATTCACCAACAAACCCTTCTTTACCTGGTGCTGGAGGCCAGGGCAGTTCTCAAGGTGGAAGTTGCTGTTAGGGAAAAATTTGTCACCCTTTTATTTAAGGGATTTACTTGCATAAACATATTAACCATACCCAAAAATAGTTACATAAGTTAGTGGTACCTTTTAATACACATACCAATAATTTATTGGAAAGGGGATGTTCTTCTGTTTACTGACTTAAGCCTTTACTTCCAATTAAACTAATTTTGGTAAAATATTTACATACACTAACTTATGTACTATTGTATATTATTGTGATTTTTATTTAAAGTGTTGTATATTTGTGTACAATTAGCCCAAGTACTATGGAATAAAAGGTTTTTACTAAATTATGATGTTAGGATTATAATTATTACAACAGTATAACTTTAATTGAATAGTATATTTGCCTATCGGTTATGTTTTGTGGCTTATGTAAGATTATTTTTCAATCCAATTGTATTTTTATTTAAAGTTTAAAGCTTTAAATAAAGTTTTTATTATACATTTTATCATTGTTTTGTGCATGAAGTAAGCTTCAAGTACAATGCAACGTTTCAAGTTTCTCATCATGAAGACTCGCATTTTAAATGTTGATCCTTAACTGATCTTAATTAAATGAACTTCTCAGTTTTGCGATCTCTTACCGAAATAAGAACGAAAGTTATTAAATGGAACGCAACTATTTTAAGATGGCCGAAAAACTGGAAGTTGTGTCACAGCAGTTTTCAAACCCAATAAAAATACTAAAATGGAAAGTAAGCGAAGGCTATTTTGTTTCAATGGGCACTATTTTGCTTATTTATGATGTTGGACTCAATACGAAGAAGGAACAAAGAAAATTAAAGTCGACACGAGCTGGTTCTGTTTATAAACTCCTGGCCGATGAAGGCGCCATCGTAAATCCAGGGTAAGTATTAGCATAAGATTTAAAAATAAAAAGCGGGAAAGGTTTCTTGGCGGGAACTATTATTTTGCACCATTTTTTAGTGAATCCTTGTTGGAATTAAAACCATGTATTCATCCCACAGTGATGAAAGACATGTGTGCTGAATGTGGAGCTGATTTAAGAAAAGAAGAATTAGATTCAACGGCTTCAGTTCCCATGATTCATTCAGTACCTGATCTTAAAGTTAGCAAAGAGGTAATACTTTGTTAAAGATTTTAAGAGACATTATGAATAAATATTTTATATTTGTAGCTTGCCCATAAAATAGGAAAGGCAGATGAAGAACGTCTCCTGCATGATAGAAAACTTGTTTTACTTGTAGATTTAGACCAAACTCTTATACATACAACTAATGATATAATTCCTCCCAATATCAAAGATGTTTATCATTTCCAACTGTATGGACCCCACTCTCCTTGGTATCATACAAGATTACGACCAGGCACGCAACGATTTCTAACAAACATATTTCCTTATTTTGAACTTCATATTTGCACATTTGGTGCAAGAAATTATGCTCATAAAATTACACAGTTGTTAGATCCAGATGGAAGATTTTTTTCCAATCGAGTTCTTTCAAGAGATGAATGCTTCAACCCTACCAGCAAAACTGCAAACTTAAGGCAAGTAATTGTTACTTATCTCCCAAGTAGTTTTATTTATTTATTTTATTTAACCAATATGGATTACACTTAGGTAAGTGACGGGAAATGGTAAACCACCTGTATGCTGACTAGGCTATGTAACATAAGGCTAAGTTAAATATAACTCCACTGTCTAAAAACAGTAAAGAAAGTTATTATTAAAAGCAATATATTCTTTTATTAACATTTTGTAATACTTTTACAGCTCTCTATTTCCATGTGGTGATCATATGGTATGCATTATTGATGATAGGGAAGATGTTTGGTCATATGCCACTAATTTAATTCATGTAAAGCCGTATCATTTTTTCCAACACACTGGTGATATCAATGCTCCCCCAGGTCTTGATAAACATGAAGATGATGAAAAAGTAGGTGTTGACCTTACCAAAATGGTTCCCAAAGAAGATAAAAGCACAAATACTGAAGAGAATACTTCTGAAAATGCTGAAGAATCAGAGAATTTGAAAGAAAATTTCCATGAAGGAGATAATACAGAAGAAACAGAAAAGAATGAAGAAAATGTACAAAAAGACAAAATAGTAGGTGTTTCAAGTAAAGAAGATGAGGATATTGAAAAAGGATCAAAGAAAATAAATGGTACAATACAAAATAGTGGGCAACTAGAAGCAAATGAGCCATGTAAAGTAAGTGGATCACCAAATCAAGTTAGTAAAAGGACCTGTGATAAAGCTATGCAAGTAGAAAGTTCTTCAGAGAAACATGAAGGAACTCTTACTGAAACCAATTTGGAAACATGTCTACAATCTAGTCAAGAAGATGAATATAACCCAAATGTTGACATCGATAAAAATATTGCAAAATCTTCACTCAATTCCTCACTGAACTTAATAGTCATAGACGATCCTGATGACTATCTTCTTTATTTGGAAGATATTCTTAAAAAAGTTCACAAGACATTTTATGAACATTTCGATGTAATGGAATCAGGGGTTGTACCAGACTTAAAAAAAATTATTCCAGGAGTGAAGAGTCAAATATTACAGGACACAAAATTATGTTTTAGCGGTCTGGTACCCACGCACATTAAATTAGAACAGTCGAAAGCGTTTCAAATTGCTAGAAGCTTGGGCGCAGAGGTAACACAAGATTTGGAAGAAGACACGACCCATCTGGTTGCAGTACGACGAGGAACAGCAAAAGTTAACGCTGGACGTAGGAAAAAAAATCTTCATATAGTTACTCCGGATTGGTTATGGGCGTGCGCAGAAAGATGGGAACGAGCCTCCGAAAAGTTGTTCCCATTGAGTAATAAGGGCTCGAAAAATCGGCATCCACCTCCTCATTGTAGCAGTCCCGAACATGTTTCTGAGTACGGGGTGCATAACGCTCCGGCAGTTAGAAAGCGGACTGACAGTGGGCGATTTATGGACACCATCAATCCACTGATGTCGTTTTCCACAGATGACATCGCTGATATGGACAAAGAGGTAATAAAAATAATAATTCATTTTAATAATTCTCCAATTTTGATTTTTTGACTGTTTATTTATATATTCACTTTTTTTTCGATTGTATTTCATTTAAGGTCGAAGATACATTGGAGGATGGGGACAGTGAAAGTGAACGAGATGCTCCACGATCTGCAGAAGATCCCGAAAGACTTAACGAGGACCAGGAAATGGCAAAGGATTACATTACAGATGTTCAAAAGGAAACAGAAAACAGTAGTTCTGATGAGTCAATAACTGCTGAGATGCCGCGAGGTCACAAACGTTCATTGAAGAGAAGACGACGTCACGTTCACTACGCACATGATGACGATGATGAAATCGGATTGGACGACAACGAATCATCGGACAGTGACTCTCCGAGTGTAAAATTTCGCAGAGGTGAAGACATAACTAGCGAAGTAGATATGGAGGGCGATTCGAATAGTGAGGGGAGCATTGATGCACCAGACGAAATCGACGATGGTGAATGGAACATGATGGGAGCTGCTTTAGAAAGAGAGTTTTTATCGAACAACTGAGAGCCCGAATTAAGTGTGAGTTCTTAGACCTTTTTTCCAATATTTCGATCATGAAGAAAAAAGACAAATCGATCTCAATTGAAAACTGCTACATATTACAGTGGCGTAATTTGACATTCTTGTAATTTTAAAACTCGTTTCGTTCATGTTGGATGGAAAGTTCTATCTAAAGTACTTTATTTATTTTATAATAATTCTGTTCAATTGCATTGAATTTCTTCAATGTGCTGATAATCGTGAGTGATTTTTTATAATATTCACCAATCGTGTACAGGGTTATAAATTTTTAACGAACTTTAAAAAAGGAAATTTTTTATTTTGAGCTTTCGCGTTCAATTTTTGCTAATAAAGGTATTAATAATTGAATAGTAGGATGTTTTCAAACGCTATCACGAAAAACATACTTCATTAATTGAAAGTCGTATTTTTCAATCCCTCGCAAAAGATATTAAAATCAGGATGTTTTTTAGGTACCTTTTAATTTTGTGTTAAACATATTTTTTAAAAGAGAAATATGTACATATATCAAAGTTAAGTTGATAGTTTGTTTTCCATTTTATGAATTTTGTTGTCTTTTATATTTGCAGTAGTTGTTTAACATTATTCCAACAAACTTCATAAAATAAAAAAGTAAAACATCATTTCTTCATCAAGAACAAGGAATTTGGTTCGAACCCTACATAAATTTCAAATCTGTGTTCTGTAGTGTATGCGTTGTATTATTTTATGTGTATGATGGTATTAGAATTTCCAGCTTGAATATTGGTATGCATTATTAGCTTTGAACATCTTACTGAACGAAACGTTTGTTGTTGCACTTAATGCAAAAATATCTAAAAAAATATTCCGCTTTCTATTGTTATTTTATTTTACACGGTATAATGTTGGTTGGTCATTTCATACCAGTGCATGTGTAAAAATTTCTAATGCATACAGTTTATGATTTTCATCAACCTCTTAAGATACATTTTTTTATCATATTTTTTGTAATTTCTCTATCAAAATACTGTTATTTTACTTATTTTTACATGAGAAAAGTCAAATATCGTACATATAATACTTACATTACGACATGCAATAATTGGGCCTCATTAAAAACGCCAAATAAGTAATTTTATAAGGAATCTTATTTATTCTGTACTTTTTTTGTAAGTATAAATGATGTGATTATAATTAAAACAAGAAAAAATTGAAATATACCCAGTTTGTTTGTTGTAGATTAAAGTAGTTAAAGCAGAAATTATAAGTATTTTTTAAAATTAATTAATTATTTCATTAATATTACTGTTTTATAGACAACTGATAAAGAGAAATGTTTTTATTTTACATAGTATTGTTCTTTCGCCACAATTTTTGAATATTAATTGAAGTTTCCACTTTCTTTCTGGAAACAGTTTATCAAATTTTTGCAAGGGGATGTAAAACACCAGAATGGTCAAATTTGTCTCTTTAAACTATCAGTCACAAAACACAAATCTTAATCAAAATTGTTTAGGATCAAGAAATGCAATGTGTTTTCTTATATGAAAATTATGTCTGTCTTATTTATCTTATGGTGTTATTTGGGGGTATAATTAGCTGCAATGAAAGAAAAACAAACTTGGCAGTTTGTGATTGATTGATGATGCACAATAAGAGATCTTAAGTAAACATTAATGAGTAATTAAACAATAAACTTTTTCATAACAGGAGAGTTCAGGTTTTACCATGAATGATAGGTACATCTCTTGTGAAAATGGATAGCATATAACACTATTTATAAATTTATTACAATGATAATATACTGCTAGATATAATCTTAATGCATTTTCCTTTTAAACTGCATATGGTTGCTCTTCTCCTGTTTCGTGATATTTAATGTATGTTTCGACATGTGTGAAATCTTTCTTATCTTCTAACCATCCTCTTTCTGGTGCTTTATCATAATTAAACTTGGAAGGTGAAGGGCCAAACACATCATCAATTGCATCAATTTGGTGTCTAAACTTGTCAACTACTACTTTCTTCCCTGTAAGAGGATCTGTAATGTCTCCAAGACGATAAACTACTTCTTTAACTTTGTGTGTTATAAGTGGAGTCAACTTTTCAGCTAGTAGTTCTACTAAAACTATGTCGCCAGTCTTGCATATTTTATTTGGGTCGTAAGCGTATATATAGTCATCTTTTCTAAAATACTAAAGAAACCGTTAAAAAACTAACAATGTTTCATTACTATTAGCTTACCATCAACAAATTGGTATCTAATTCTAACCTTTTTATTCTTATTTTTGAAGCTTGTGACTTAACAGATGGAACACAGTGCCCCAGTAGAAGTGATATTTTCTTGACTGACTGTAAAGCCATATCAAACGTATAGGAAACAATAGTTTTTGCTTGAAATTTTTAGAAAAAATGCTGTACGCAAACTTAAAAATCTTATTCAATTTACTCCACAGTTTCCCCTTATATCTATTATCATAGTCTATTATCTATGCCTTACATAATACATAATAGAGATATGTTCATAGATAATAGATCTACAAAAGGTAATGGATATGTTAGACATCATAGATTAAATAGACATTGTATGAAAACATATACATAAAAAAGGAATTATTACTTATATTTTTTTTAAGCCAAACAGAATTCTGAAACTCAAAAATTCAGTGTTTTATAAGTATTTTTTTCGTCCTAAAAATATGAGATCCTGCAAAGGCCAGTTCAGTATGTTAATCGCTCAATATAACATTTTGCTATGTATACTCTCAAAAATTAAACTATTGTTACAGGTAGAGTAAAATTAAAATAAAAAAAAAATATTTGCTTACCGTTCCTTGTTCTTTACTGGTACTAGCTTTTTCTCCAGATGAATGATTATACCATGAATCATTTTTTATTCCGCAAATTTTAACTCTTACTTTAAGAGGAGCCAAAACTTTCACTATCAATTGTTTTACACTCGAAGATACTTTTGGCTCCCTTGGAAATGTTACTTTACTTGAAACTTGCTAAAATAAGTTAAAACATTATACAATTAAAACTTAAAACAACATACATATAAATCGTAAAACGTGTATTTATTTTCTGCATTCAACTTCTGCTTTTTACAGAAATAGTCCCTGAAATATTTAAAAAATCTTAGTCGTTCTTCACAAACCGGAAATAACAACCTTTCACATTGTCGATTTGTTCATGTTAACGAATGTTATAATTAATATGTAACAAACAACTATAATTAATATCGTTTTTTGCCAAAGAAATCAGAAACTTTTTTGTTTCTGTAGATTTTTTCATCACGATTCACATCAACTGCGAAATATCAGCTTGTAAAACCTGTAGAATAGTCAGAATATTCATACATAATAGCTTAACTTACTTTTAGTAGCAAGTTATAATTTGTGTCATCAAAGGGCAACCTCCCAAATACCATAGCGTACAATACCACTCCCATCGACCAGACATCAGACATTTGGGGATTATAAGGTACCCCTTTCAATATTTCTGGCGAAGCGTAAGCGTAACTACCGCAAAACGTTTCGCTGAGTTGCACCTGATTATTTTTTTGCCTAAGATGACCCCTAGCAAAGCCGAAATCCGAGAGCTTTATATTGTAGTCGTTATCCATTAATAAATTTTCACATTTTATATCCCTTAAATATAAACAACAATAAGATAAAATGATCGTCGGAGTGCGCATAATTTATGTGAATAAAATATGTACCTGTGCACCACTCCTCTTTCATGGCAATACTCCACAGCTTCTACCAATTGTCTAAACCACTTTCTAGATCTGATTTCATCAATATGGGAATCTCTCCGGATAATATCCAGAAGACTGCCATTTTCTGCGTATTCCATAACTATGTAGACCCTAGCAGTTTTATTCACATTATACATACATTATTTCAAAGTTCTAGAGTGTATTAAAAAATCGAAATCACTACCTGTGGGTTGTCTCAATAGCTTGCAAAAATCTTATTAAATTAGGATGTTTCAGTCCTTTAACTACTTCTATTTCGCGTGGTAAAAACTTTTTTAAATAATCTGCCGGAGCTGTAAATTTGCTCACAATTTTTACTGCAACATTGCCTTCATGCCGTTCGCTGTGTGCTACCTTATAATCAATAAAAGCAAACACAAACTATTTCAATTATTGTTTTAATTAAAGTCGGCGTAATCAATATTATTGATTTATCAAATTGATAGTTACCCTCACTGTGGCATACGAACCAGAACCTATTGTTTTCCCCAAATAGTACCCATGACTTTCTAAAACTGTCGGTTTTTTTTCGGTCTTTGTTTCAACGGAATGGGTATGAGTATGTGTTGTTGGGGCTGTTGAGGGTTCCTGTACACTGCTAACTGGAGATGGCATTACGTTTTTCTATGTTTATGTTCACTTCATTATATTGATTTGTACTTGAAATTTATAGGCATAAAGACACATCAAATTTGACAAGACATTTTGGATATATAGTTATTGCATTCTTCGATCCAAAATTAATACGTAAATTGTAGAATTCTTCGCTAAAATTTCTTTGCAAACAATTATATTTGTTAAATGTATTCCTTTAACGATATCTAAAGACTATATTATTGTTGAACATGTTTATACAAATGTATAATTATTTTTTTTTATATAGTAGTAGTAAATGAAGAAAAACAATGTTATAATTTCGTAATTTATTAAAACCATAACTCGTAAATATTGAAAGATTTCGCGGCAAGTTGTTTAAAAGTATTGATTAATCAACAAACATCTCAAATCTGATTGGCTGAAAGATGTATGTAGTGCTGCGCAATTATGAATGACGTTTCTACGTTTCTAGTTGCTCTTCTGTCAACTAATTTGTTCTAACCGTTCTATCTATTCTTTTAGAATAAGTTTTTGTGTACATTTAAATAAATAAAAGTTTTTGTTTAATACATTATTGGAGAAATGTCATACGCATATTTATTCAAATACATCATTATTGGCGATACAGGTAAGTGACACTATTATTTTTCATTTTTCATGCTGTGAGATTATCCGACAATAACTATTTTAAAATGTCAATGGTATTTGTTGTTTAGTTATATCGAAGGATTTTCTACATTTTATTTATTTATAGTGAATATCTTATCCTTCACATTAATATTTATTAATTGTTTTATTTTCTAATAATATATTTAAAGGAGTGGGTAAATCATGCTTATTGCTCCAATTAGTCATAGTATATT
>NW_020439024.1:216208-220790 GCF_000699045.2 Agrilus planipennis
ATACATTAAATCCTAAATAATTAATATAGTTGAATGTAAATTTTAACAATTGTATTATATATACCTTTGTTTTTTAATATAAGAGTTGCAACTGCGCTATCAACACCACCAGAAATACCAACAACGACTTTTCTAAACATGTTGGATTAATCCAAATCCTAAAAATTTTGAAAATTACAATACCAAGCGAAGTGTGAATTCGTACCTTTCATTCTGGATTTAATTTGCCTTTCGCACATGTGAACTTTAGAAAGTTACATTCTGCAGCTAATCTAGGTGAGAAAATATAGTACAACTAATATTAACAGCATGTAATAATTTTGTTGACAATTTTCGTTAGAGAACACTTGCTAAAACATTGTGCGTGGAGTCGCATATATAACATAATATTGTCTATAATAAAATATCGAACCACCCATTATTTTCTTATAATTTTATATATTATGAGACTTCAGTTTCTGTACATTCTATTTGAAAAGACTCAATTGGCGTTTATAGCGCCACTACAAATTCTATCATGAGAATTTATAGAAAATAAAAATTCCCAGAGAACATCGATCAAAAATTAAATAGAAGTGAGAAAGACTACTTATATTAAAAACTGACGTTAAGGATTTTTATTTTATTTTAAATTACAATAATATTGATGTTTAATTTAAACGTAAAATAGTTAATGTTGACTTGGTGATTTGAATTTACATGTATACTCTATAATTTTTCCTTCACAGATATCTGTATGTCTACATCATAGACATATCCACATTATAATTTGACAATTGTTTATGAATTTTATAGATCTCGAAATCTTTCTGTTCCGTGATCATGCCTATTTTGTCACTTGTGCTAAAAACGGAGCCAAGTCGCCATTTTTAAAGTTTTGCAATTTTACTTGCCTTTCGGTGCGTATTTTTATTGTGTTTCTTGTTTTAATTGCATAATAGTGTAGTTTATTAATTTTTGTTCTCTATTCTTACAGATTGACGATAAATAAATGTGTAAGAATATTAATATCAATGCAACTGAAAAAGGGAGTTGTCTGCCATGGTATTCTATTCATTTTAGAGGATCTTCTAATTGAGGTAAGGCATACAGTTTATTATATATATTTAGTATATTTATTTGATATTGATTTCAACATTGTTTATGCACGTTATTTACTAGGGAAGCTAAATTAATTATATCTGCATATTCTTTTCATAAGATTAAAAAAAAAAAGTTTTGAAAGTGGCAGCAGCAGATTATGGAATTGATCTTTTCATCAGTGCGAAATTTAGCTTCTAATTTTACTATTATTACTGATTTACTTGCTTTAAAAGTTGTAATTAATCACTTTTTCTTGCCTGTTTTTATAGATTGGTCAACAAGTGAGAAGGAATTAAGTCTGATGCTACTGAAACATCCGATGCTTTTGACGTCTTCCCCTTGCATCATAATGCAGTTAATTTTAAACCTGAGAAAGGGAGGAAAGTGGAAATTAATTTGGAAATGACTGAAACAACAGATTGTCTGCAGTGGTATTCCTACTGGATTTGACTTGCTCATCCCACCTGTGGACTTTAGAATATTACTTTCTGCAGTTAATTAAGGTGAGAATGCATGACATAATTAATATTAGTTGCTCTCTATTAATGTTATGGTATTTCCTTTAACAATTATCTATTGTTCATAGTCTAGGTTGACGTTATGGAGCTTCTGTGGTATTAAATTGTTTAATTGCATCTATAAATTTACAGTTTATTTAATTCTCAGTACTTAGTTTACATTTTGATAAGTATTTGTATAAATATATTGGAAGTACTTTCAATAGAACAATAAGATAAAGAAAGTATGAACTGTTTTAAAGTATTTATTTTATTTGTAAAACTAGTTCTTCTCCCCTATTAGTCACTGTGAGCTCAAAATTGTTAGCATCATTGCTTCGAGTGGTCAAAATTCACATTTGTGAACAATTTGTTTAATCACTTTCTTTGTGTTAAAAATTGTTTGAAAAATGAATTTAAATTGTTTGTAAATAGGTATGCAACACATTATACATTTCAGCATAAGAATTTCTGATACTATGTAATACTACTTTAGCCTGTGCTGACAGCACTAATAATTTCTTCTTTTATATATAATGTTTTAGTTTGTCTGTGCTAAATAAGTACCAACTTCATTTCGAAATACTGTCTGCTATATTTCAAAAAGACTATTTATTGAAATTTATTGATTTATTCATTATTTACCCTATAATACAAAGAATAAAAATTTGTATAGTTACTTTTTGTTTAAATTGTAAGTTTCTCTCTTTCAAATATTAAAAGTGTGTTAGTATTCTATTATCATATTCTTAGTACAAATCCTAATTATATATTTAATACTTTTAAATATTATTAATTGCTTATTAGTAACATTACAGGAACATTAAGCAAATGTAATTAAATTAAAAGGCTAAAACCTCTACTGCAAATATACAAATACTCTTATAACATTTCATTTTACAGGAACGTTTTAAAAACTCAGGATACTGTGTTATGGAGCATTGGTTGCATCAGCCTTCCTTCACTCAAGAAAATAGCAGTACCTAAAGGAAAATGCCTTTTTTCCGTTGGGAACACTGACAGTGTATTGCTTCTAAAGGAAGAATTTATGACAGTAAATGGGTAAGTAGCAATATTAATTAAAAGTAGTAGATTAGATCCCAGATAAGTCAAGTTCTTAGATATTTTGTAATGTTTTTTTCAATAGTCAAGTTTTAAACAGAAATTCAGAAATTTCCAAAAACAGCAGCAGAATTAATATAGAACTTAATCCTTTCTGGCAGTTTGAAAGTTAGCATAATACTGGAGATAGAGCATTTATTTTAAATATTTTTTTATAAATGATAATGGAAATTTTGGGTAAATATTAACTTCAGTAAGAGAATAAAAGGTTAAGGGAAAATGTTTATTTTGATTATTAACGAACGGTACATTTATATCTATCATATTATTATTACTATTCTATCTTCTCTCTAAGTTCACTATTACATCACCATTTTAAAATGTCACTGATTTATCTGCTTTAATATTGACAATTAAAAAGTTTTCTTGTTCATTTCTGCAGATTGGTGAACAACTGAGAAGTGGATGCTAATTTTGATCCTAGCAATAATGATAAAGTCTGCAATGGTAGTTCTGTTTTTGGATTTATTTTTCTTTTTGCATGTGTGATCTTTGCATTTTATTAGTTTGCAGCCAATTTTTGTAACAGTAGATTTCTTGCAACATTATGCATGAAACGTCGAACATATATTATTTCTTTTTATAATAAAATGTCGAACTACCCACTATTTCGTTAGAAAGTATTGCTGACCTTCATTGTATCTAAAAATTTTTCCAAAAAGACCTAATTGGCGTTTAAAGCGCCACTACATTTGTTGATTCTGTCATGAGAATTCATAGAGAATGAAAATTGAAAGAGAACATCCATTAATATTTCTGTGGAAGTGAAGAAGAATACTCTTATTAAATATTAATGAATTTTGTGCATTTCGTTCATCTTGCTATTTTGTATTAAAAACAACGCTACGTCGCCATTTTTTTTAATTTTAACTTTTTCTTAACTTGCTTTCTAGTGCGTATTTTCATTGTATTTTAAGTTTTAATTGTTTAATAACGTAGTTTATTCATTTTTCTTTTCTATTTTTACAGATTAACGATGCATAAGAATTGAAGAGTGTTAATTTTGATGCAACTGAAAGAGCAAATTGTTTGCCATGTCTAAATAATCTTTCATGAGATTTCATTTCACAGGAACCGTGGATGGCATTAATTTACAGTGCCTTGGTTGTGTCAGTGTTCATTCGATCCAGAAAGTAGCTGTCCTAAAAAGAAGCACAAAAGTGCCTTTTTTCCATTGGAAGTGGATACAGTGTGGCATTGTTGAAGGAAGGATTTATAACGAATGAACTGGTGAGTAAACTGTATCAATTAAAAATATTAATCTAGGTTCCAGAAACCTCAATTTCTGAGGCATTTGTAACTTACTTTCATCAGACAACTTTTAAACAACATTTTAGAAGTGGCAGAAGCAAAATGTGGAACTGGCTTTTCTATCAGTGCGAAAGTTAGCTTCTAACTTTAACACCACATCACCACATTAAAATATTACTGCTTTACTTGCTTTAAAAATTGTAATTAACCACGTTTTCTTACCCGTTTCTATAGATTGTCCAAGTGAGAAGAAATTACAGCTGCTTCTGATGATACTCAAAGAGCCAATGCTTTTGACGTCTTACTCTTGCAACATAATTTTGAACCTGAGAGGGGGAGGCATTTGAAAATGAATTTGGAAATGAGTGAAACAACAACTTGTCTGCAGTGGTATTCCTTCTGGATTTGGCTTGTTCATTGTACCTGTGAACCTTAGGAAGCTACTTTCTGCAGTTAATTAAGGTGAGAATGCATGCCGTTTATAATATTAGTTGCTCTATATTGATCTTATGGGTTTTTTGTTATAATGTAAACTGACAGTTGTAGTCATTTTATTATAATTCAGCTACTTTACTTGCTTTTTGTAGTTTATTTTTAGGAGTGTTTAGTTCCTTCCTTAATTAATAGTG
>NW_020439025.1:0-3865 GCF_000699045.2 Agrilus planipennis
GATTTCCTTAATACTACAATAATATCGAAATCTGTGTTTGAAAGAATTCTTAAAAAAAAATGCAAGTAACAGACTACATGAGCAACATCAATACCAAGACCAGGACTAGAAGTGTTTGAGCAAGACCAAAATCAAGACCAAATAAACAACACTAAGACTAAGAGCAATACTAAGACTCGGACAGTCTTGTTCTTGGTCTTGTTTTTGCTTAGCTCATCACTAGTATTTTTCACAATTCGTAAATAGTGTTAATTGAGTACGACGGCAATAATGAAAAAAATTGGGTCTACACCAAGTATTAAATTCTACAATACCTTAATTAGGTATACCTGACTTACATTCAAAATATTTTGCAGAACGAAGTGTAAGTGCTTTTGGTTCCCCACATATTTGTGAAACCATGCACTTTAGAAAAGAAACAATATTATGCAAAGACCGACGCAAACATAGATTTACGAAAGTAAAAAAAAGTAAACATCTTAATTAAAACTCTAGAGCAAATAAGGTATATTGTGCGGCCCTTAGTATCTAACTGATTCGTGAAACGATTTGAGTTGACCGGGCTTGGCTCAAGCGGTTGATTTTATGGATGTTGTCTTTTATTAGAGTTGAACCAGCAAAGGGTTCATCATCATAATATCGTCAGTCCTAAGACTGATTGGACACGCACGTCCCCTCTTTCCTATAATGAGCTAATCTTCGCACTTCCCTAAAACTAGAACATCCCACAGCCTTAACTATTTTTGAACAATAATCTAATCTAGGACTACCTTTACACCTCCAAACTCCCGTTTCTGCCTCTAATATGTCCCTGACTAGACCTTCATGCCTGAGAACGTATCTCGCTTATATCTTATTGACTGCCATAGAGTCCTCTGTTCTCCTATTCTTTCTAACACTGCCTCATTTCTTACCTTTTCTTTTCAGCAGCGATCATCGTCCACCGCCGCACTCCAAACATACACCTTTAACAATCTTTTTCGAATTTCTAAATTAACTGTTCGCAAGCATAGAAGTGACTTCTTTTTATTGAAGGAGACTCGACCCAGCGCTATCTTCTGCTTTGTCTACTACTCCTTCCGTCCTGACTTATCTGACTTCCTAGATACTTAAAATCAGTCACTACTTTTAATTTTTCGGCTCCTGACTTTACATCGTTCTCTCCCTACTTTTTCTTCCCTTGCATACCAGTATTTTTGTTTTACTTTTATTTATTTTCATACAGTACTGTTTTGTCAATACCGCTTCCGTTTTATTTAAAGCGATCTCTAACTCATTCTTCAAAATNAATACCGCTTCCGTTTTATTTAAAGCGATCTCTAACTCCTTCTTCAAAATGAAAATTAATAACACAAATTTAAGTAGAGTAGAAAGCTACAAATATCTGGGCTTCTTTCTTGACTCTAATTGAAGGTAGTTCAAACATGTTGAATATTTGATTAGTAAACTATGATCTTTTTGATTCCTTTTCTTAATCGGCAATTGTTAGTATGTAAGTTTTGTTTAGTTCATATGTTTTGTTTTTTTTGTGTGCCGAACCTTAGAAAAGGCTTTTTCGCCTCTGTAAGATTACTTTTTTTTGTAATTAAATTACTTGTAATTTTTCTGGCTTAATAAATTACATTAAATGTTAATTGTCTTGGACACTCTCATTAGGAGTAATTACACCGGAATTAGTAAATGACCATGGGATCTTACCGTGTACGTATCTTATGCCTTCTGATTAAATTATTTTTATACCAAAGTGTTTTTGCTTATCGGTCTCTAATAGTAAGCTTCTCTATCGAAAACAACCTGTAAAGCGCAAGCGTTGTCCAAGTTATTGGCTTAGTATCCATGACAACGGTGTATCTGTTATAATGTTTGCGATTCGGTGCATCATCAGACCGCGGTCACCCAAATCTTTTTTATCGTTGGTTAGAGAATAATTCTGTGCGAAAGTGAAAGTGTTTAAGTTTACGGATAACGTGGCAATTTCCTTTCTAGTAATGTATATGACTTCTTATAAAGTGTGAATTTTTTCATTTTTGTTCGACATTTTCATCCGCGTTTCGCGTGGACGCTCATGTATAACTTATTCATCCATCTTCCCTGTTCATCGCAAAGGTACGTGATAACACACATATTCATAAAGAACGAAATTATTTTGGTTGACTTGTTTTTGAAACAAAGTTCTCTTTACTATTTAAAACGTTACTGCTGTAAAACCCCCCAAAAGACACTGATATTCGTTGTCATGATAAACTTATTTCGGCCGATGCGGTTATCTACAAAAGTGAATACAAAAGATTACTAAAGTGTAAAATGTTTGATAGTTGGATACTTAAATAATTAAAATTTATGCAAACATAGGTGGAATTGTAAGTAGCTAAACTGGTTCTATATCACTTTAGCGCCACAAAATTAGGTACATAAAATGAAAGAGGAGGGGCAGTTATTAGTAAGGGATGATGTTTGTTGTTGTGTAAAAAATTAGGGAGAATTTGGCAGTAATTATGTTTTTATTATTTGGAAGTTACGAAAAGACATGCAAATGAAATTAAAATGGCCAAAATAAAAAAACGATACATGAAAATTTCGGGGGTGGAAGGGGGGGTGGTTTAGGTTCTCAAAACAATTTACTGTTGCAAATAAATAGTTTGTAGGTAACAACTGCGGTATTGATAGCCACTGATCGGTACTAACCGTAAAAGTTTAGCAACAAATATTCTATTTTGGGGATATATGAAAGGCGCTAAGGGAATGGGGAACTTTTACCCTCCATAACCCTACTCACCCTAGCTAACCTAGCATAACACAAACTAACATAGCGTAGGTTAGACTGTTGGGCAGAGAGCAGTTAAGATTATGGTTAGTAAAAGTTGCCCCCTCCCACTGGTTAAATTAGGTTATAATTAGGTTGGGCTAGGTTAGGTTCTGTTTCAATTATGTGTAAATATTTTACAAGTTGTTACGAACTGACGTCACCGGCTAGAAAAGAACAGTGCGTTACCAAGCATGTGAGTATATCATTCAAGTCTTAGTACCTACGATGATTTTGAACCATTTATTGCAAAGAATACTTTTTTAGGTTGCTTAAGTAAAATAACTAAAAATAGAATTTCGTAACGTCGATCCCTACAAGCTTGCGTAAAATTTGTATAATTCTAAACCTAGGCACATATGTTAATCAAATTTTGCATGTAAAAGCTTTTTTAATTTATCTCTCTTATCTATTTCTGCAAGAGGTAGCGTTGGAAACATTTAAAATTACGAATCACAGGTTTTAAATACTTTATATGTTTATGCATATTGACTACTTTTAATTTTACTGCCATGCGTTTTAAAAAATGAAGTTTCGGAGTTGTTTGCAATGTCACCCCTCAAGTCGTTCGGATGCCCTTATTAGGAGTAATTAGACTGAAATAGGTAAATTATTATGGATCCATATCGTGTGTGTGTCTGATCCTTTATTATTATTATTAAATCCTTAAATCTTCAGTTATTTCAAAATTCCGTTCTACACAATACTGATTATCCTATACACTTAGCACAATGAACAATATTCCTATTTCTATCCGATAACTATAATACAAAATTAACCTTGCTATTAATATTTTTACAACCTTATATCCTACACTACAACAAAACAACTGTAAGTGAACGAAATTTCTTCATTATTAACTTATTAACTTATCTTTCCTAAACCTATCCGTACATACCTAGCCATCCTTTTAACTTCCCATTAGGAAGTTATTGTAATTGGGTCGAAAAGTGAAATCGGAATTTTCATTATATTTCCACGTTTTAACATATTAGTAGCATGCTAGCCAATTTTTTTGATGATGTGTGTATGTACGTACGTACGTACGTACGTACGTACGTA
>NW_020439025.1:5088-38140 GCF_000699045.2 Agrilus planipennis
AAAGTTTTAATTATTATTTAAACATATTAAAAAGTTTTACGCTCATTATTAATAGAGATTGAAACTAAATATTTTTTTGTTTCGAAGTTGAAATCAAGGCATATTCACTGCCAAAAGTCAGTTAAAAATTTTCCATATTATTTGTTATTTCTTATTTTATTCAAAGTTTTTGGTCGAATTCCAAATTTTCTCTCAAACCGTATACTTTTTTTTAGTGTAGATAGTATTTATTTACCACATGATATGCTGCAAAACCTAATTAATCACGAATTTCTAATTTTATAAACTCTTGTCTCCGATTGTACCTCCCAAACATTCTTAAATCCTTTCCTTATATTATTTCCTTGCATCTATTTCCCACCAATTTTTTAACCCTTTTCTTCCCTGATCCATTCCCTCATCTGTTCCTGATTTATTTTTAATATTTTTAAGGCTCCCTTTCTTTCTCTATCACATCTACTTTCGATTTCATTTCCATTACCTTCCTCCTTCGATTCCTTATGACTAAATTATTTTTATAGGTCCCAAAGTGCTACAGTCACTATCTAATAGTAGGCAAGCTTCTTTATCGAAAACAATGTAAAGCGCAAGCGTTGCGCAAGTTGCTTAGTATCCATGACAACGATGTATCTATTAGATCTACTAGTCGTGTAGTATGAGCTTCGTTGAATCATCAAGCCGGTATCTTTTTTATCGTAGGTTAGAAAATGAACGTGTTGCAGCTTGCGGAATACGCGTCGATTTCTTTTATAGTGGTGTATGCGACTTTTTACAAAATGTGTTGTATATGGAATAATTGTACTTTTCGGCATTTTTTCGTTTTTGTCCGATGTATGAATTTTATCCACTTCGCATGTGGATGCTCAAGTAGGTGCAGATTCTCCGTCCAGGTGCAGTCTCTCGGTCCATCTTCCGTGCTCAAGGCCAAGGTACGTGATAACAAAGAAAGAAATAATTTTTCTTCGCATCTTTTTGATACAACGTTCTCTTGACTACTTGAACACACTAACAATTTTCATTGCTTTTAATCGTCATCACCAACTTGTTTCGACCGATGTAGTTACTTGTAAAAGAAAAAGGGGCGAATTGTATCACCTTAGCGTCCACAAAAATATGAAGTTTCGCGTATAGAAAATGAAGGTGAATGTTCCAGTAGTGCACTGTTTGTCGTTGCATAAAAAATTGTAGAGGGTTTGGCAATAATTATGCTTATTATTGAGAAGGTACGAAATGACTTAAAATTCCGGGGGAGGGGTCTTTAAATAATTTTATTATGAAAGTTATAACTGCCTGATTGACAATCGATGACCGGATGAGACTCATCTCATATCTCAATATGAAAAGCACCCAAGGGGTGAGGAAACTTTCTCTCACCGTAAACTAACCTACACTAGCCAACATAACACAAACTTACATAACATAAGTCAGATAGTGTAGGTTAGGTTACGGTGTGTTAAAGTTCCACCCTTGGTTGGGTTAGGTTAGGTTGTACTTCAGTTATTTGTAAATATTTTACCATTTTTAGTCAAAACACCTGGTTTCAACCTAATACATTGTTGTCATATACATTGGGACAAGTCAATTTTTGTGGCTGCTTCACTGTTAATTTAATATTCTTTATATTCACCTACTGTATTTGAAGTTTATGTCTGATACACCCGTTAAGGGAATGTTACGATTTCAATAGATTTACTTTAAATGTCTATTCATTTAAGAGAGTAGAATTTCTTATATAATTTATTCAGATAAATGAGAATAATAATTCAACGATATAAACAAAAGGATAATAACAAGGAACAATAGAGTACTATCACTACAAACTTTTCGGCATATTCAAGTAAAATTGATCAGTGGTGTCCCCAATGAGCAGCTGCTACGTAGTTTTCGCCATCATGTTTGTCGTTAGCGTGATTGTGCCCATGTCCGTAATGTTGAGGATGATGAGAATGTTCAAAGCATTTGACGACAGCCTGGAATCCACTGTGAGGTTCAGCCACGTATTCTACAATACGTTTGGTACCGTCAGGTTCATCTAAAAAGTAAGAACCCTTAACAACATGTCCGTCTCTTTCTTCATGTTGAGACTTGTGGATTTTGGTGTGAAGATCGTGAACACCGTAACTGAAGTGATAATGGGCTGGTGCCAGAAAAAGGAAACCCTTTATAAGTTAACTATTATTTCAATTTTATATATAAATTTTCGGAATTGAGAATGTTCAGTCGCGTGTAAGAATGGAAATCTCAATATGCCATCGAAATAACCCAAAATTATAGTTAAGTTCACTATCATTTTAATTTTATTACTGAATTACTGATGGGATATATTATATTTTCTGACGATTGGCTATTGATTAAAGTAAATGTCCTGATATCAGTAAAACCACGATAGAAACCTGGCCGAAAAATTCTTCAAACAATTATTTAGTTTAAAATGAATTTTTTTCATTGGACAAATTTTTTTTAGATTTATTGAGTCATTCGTTACAAAGAAAGTCCTTTAGAATGAACATTTCTCTAAAATGAGACGTTTTAAAATTATCTATACCTAAACGACTTTAAGTTTAAATAAAAGTAAAAACGACCATTTTCAACCCTCAAAGGCAGGAATAAAATTATGATTTCTGAGGTTGACAAAGGCTTTATGTAAGCCATCTCTAGCCATCCCTTAATAAAAACCGAATGAAAATCGCTTTTGATTAATTACAGAGGCTTCTTTTTTACTCTAAATGACGCAGGCAAGTGTGCAGATTGTTTAAAAAAAATTGGATTTTTGCATTTATTAGCAGAAAACGTTTTTTAATTACAATACACTGAAAACCCGAACCGATTAGTTATAAGCAGTACACGTGGATAGAAACTGATAACTGCAATGTTTGACACTTTTCATCGATACCAGTTAATTGCGTTGAAGGTAAATTATTGACTATTAAGCTTGAAAACTAATACTGTTCGGTTCGTCTATAAGAATTGTAACTGTGAAAAAAGAGGTCTGGTGGAAAATGGACACAAATCATTGATACCCATTAAAAAATGAATGTATTAATTAATCGACATTATGCTGTATGAGAAATTTAATTAACAGTAAATTAGTATGTTACCAAACGCCTTCCCTTCTCACCTATCCTGTCTGATTTATGCTGTTATTAGTTATGCCTTTTAAAAATTTTGAGAAGAAATACCAAAAGTTGTATCAATATATCCATTTTATTGTAGATGTTACCGGAAATGTACGAAATCTAGGAATAGTATACTTTTTCTATTCACAAAAATAGTGGTTCTCATCTTTATCGTAAAATGAACCGTTAGAGTTCGGCCTTATTTTTGATTTGGAACGGATTTTTTCGCAGAATTTTGTATATTTTTATTAGGATTAAAAACGCTGTATCTCGTGGATCTTTGTGATCCTTTTACGCAATACCAGGGTTCCACGTAACAATTTTGGAAACCGCTGATATCTAGACTCATCATCAACATAAAATCGTCAGTCCTAAAACTGATTGGACACGCACCTCCACTCTTTCCTATCCTGTACTAATCTTCACATTTCCCTAAAACTAGAACATCCCACATCCTTAACCATTTGCGAATAGTATTCTAGGTCTACCTATACTCCCCTTAACTCCTGTTTCTGCCTCTAATATGTCTCTGACTAGATCTTCATGCCTGAGAAGGTGTCCTACCAATCTATCTCGCCTATTTCTTATTGACTTTCATAGAGTCGTCTGTTCTCCTGTTCTTTCTAATACCTCTTCATTTCTTACCTTCTCTATTCACGGTATCCTCATCATTCGCCGATAACAACACATTTTGAAATTAATGAAAATAATATTTACGGATAGCTATGGCCATTAAATGTTGAACTAAAGCGACTGACTTCATTTATTGTTCGATTTAATATATCTGCATGTTTTCATGAATGTTTTTTGCTCAGTACTGTTGATAATAACAAATTATTACAAATCGTACTCATTTTGGTCTGGTTGATGTGGTCTGTAGTTAAAAACGTTAACTTATCTAATATTTCAATGCATTTGTCGGGATTGATTCGGTCGAATGAATTTTGAGTTAATTGGTAAACAAAATCAAACGATAGCAGATAGCGTATACGTTTTATCTAGGGTATTAAGCAGAAAAAGGCAAATTAACGATTTTGAACATAAATGGAAAACCATTTGTAAATGGTTATTTTCCGGGGAGAATGGATGGATTTTAAACAAAATCTATTTGTCATTAACATTAAAATTGAATGAGATCGACAAAGCGCTTTTTATGTTCAACATCGAATATATAATCTTTATATTTATTTCATGCGGGCAAACGCGTGCCTTTATTACTTTTAACATGTTAGGGTAGTAAATTTTATGGTCCCCTAAAAAATTATGCTTACTATAAATTGTTGGAATTGAGAATGTTCAGTTGCGTGTAAAAATTGAAATCTTAATATCATCGAAATAACCCAAAACTATATAACTCCAAATGGAGTGTGCGCTAATCGAAATTGGATATTTTGAAAATTACTAAACGGAGATGATAGCTGGTGAAGTCCCGGAAATATTGTCCTCACTGTTATCAAACTGATTATATTCCTTTTTAAAGTTCCGTACCACAAAAGGAAAAACGGAACCCTTATAGGATCACTTTGTAGTCTGTCTGTTTGTCTGTCTGTCTTTTTCTCACGAAGGCGTGGAGGTATCAAGTTGAAATTAATATCAAATACTCAAGTCCTTCGAAGCTGTAAAAAAATCAAACTTGTAAGTCTACGTAATCAAAAGATGCCGCATATTTTGAATCTCGTAAGGGAATCAAAACCTTTAAAGTACATTCCTAGAATCATGAAATTTATCAAGAAGCATTTTTTTACAACACAAGTAAAAGGAAAATCAGAAAGCCATAAATTTAATGGGTTCAGAAAATAATGTTAGAATCTACAGTCTTTTAATGTAATGAGATTAATAGGTTCAGAAAATAATGTTAGAGTCTTCTGGTGTTATGAATTTATTGGCTTGTAGTCATTTACGTTAAAATTATAATAAAATATATTTTATTGTAACTTACTTTATGATAATGATCATGGCCATGTACTGCAACAACCAAAAGGGTCCCAAGGGTTAAGATCTGCAAAATACAAATGCTAAACTAAATATTTAAAATTTACACACATATTCTAAATAGAAATGACCATATAAAATAGTGATTTTTATCAATTGATTTTACTTTAATTTTTTGGTATACTTGGTTGTACGTACTATTATCTATAGGGTAACTGATAGTAACAAAATTCTGCTAAATTACGGTTTCGTCAAAATTTTAAAGTAATCCATCCTACCATCAGACCACACATTGTGTTTATACATCACTTAAATTTTTTGGGTAATTCATTCCCACCAGCTAATGGTGGTAGATGGGTAGTTCGTTCGTTCATGCTATGATGCACATCCGCGGGTAGGGTGGAAAGTCTGTTTTAGCTTCATACAAAGATCGTTAGAATGCGTGGGAGATGGATAGGGAGGAAAATATTAGAAGAACGAAATGAAGACACAAGTGAAAAACTCTCTGTGGAATACTATTATTGTTCCAACATTTGCATAAATGACATTAACCTAATCTAACTCCCGAGTTACTTTGCGGTTTACACTTCATGCCCCCCTTGAGCGCGAAATTAAGATACGATCAATAACGCACGGTGGCCGAAATCACTGCTACCAGTTTCTCTTGAAAGGTGAGAATCGTCTGGTTCGGGCGGGAATTATCTCATTCCCACCACTTTAAACAGAATTGGTATCCAAACGGATATACACCGCTCACATGTCGAAGTGATTACTTTCTTCTTTAGCATGCGAGGTGTAATTACCATCAACCTTAAACGGCTGGGCAAGCAGGAGAATTTCCCACCAGGGGTCCACCCTAGTACTAGTCTCTACACCAGAGCCTGGCAAATTTTGACTCCGCTAGGAGCCGCGATCTGAGGGTAGTGCAATTAGTACGAGAGAATAAGTAATAATGACGCATCTTTCTTTCTTTTTCTTCTCCCTTGCACTCCCAAAACAAGCACTTCCATCTCGTAGGCAAGTGAAGCCCCCCTCGCAACTTAAATAGTACCTACGAAAATTTTCTAATTATCGTCCCGTAGCTCAGGGGTAGCGTGTCGGACTACGGTCGCAATATTATTGGGTTCGATACCCATTTGGAAGAGCACTCGATTACGAAAGAAGGAGCTTATCTACGAAATGGAAGGGATAACAAAAGGAAATAATTATTTCACTCGCACTGACAAGAGCAATGAGGAGCTCCGTGACTCGGTTCTACACTGTAACACGGATATTCAAGGGTCGACGAATCCCTCTTTCAGTTGGAAAAAAAAACTTTTGGGTGTTTCATTCCCACCAGCCAGTAATGCTGGTGGGCGGGCAGTCCCTCCGGACTACGCCGGAAGGTAGGGCGGAAGGCCCTCTTCAGCCTGCTTTCAGGAATCGTGGAAATGGGTGGGTGGTGGTTCGGGTGAGAAAGATGAGACGGACGAAATGAAGACAGAAGAGAATGAAAGATTATCTGTGGAATATTACTGCCTCAGCATTTGCCTAAGTGATCCAAGGCAACCACAGAAAAACTTGGACCAAGGCAGACGGACCCTGAATCGAACCGGCGTCCTCCCGAATGCTAAGCAATGGTCTAAACCTCTAGGCCATGCCGCTCGGTAAAGAACCCAGTTGGACTCGACCGCCACTTTCGCCTGTTTCTTGACAGTCATGTCGACCGGGCTACTCCGGCCCCCATTGATTAGTGTAAAGGGTGAGGACACTTTTGCAAACCTCTGATAAACATCTGTACTAAAATTTCGGCTTTTTCACACATTTGTTGGGATTGTCTGTGGGCGAATATCGTAAGGTCTACCTGCAGGGATCGTATCTTTGATTTCTCATGATAATCTGTTAATAGTATTAACCTGTAGGCTACCCCACACGGTTGTTTGTATGTCCCATCCTCTCATTCGTCAGTATACCTACCAATAATATTTCTTATATATCCCATTCAGTGGGATGTCAGTAGGTGGGTACATGATACAATTTTTTTTTGAGAATCTTGTATTTTATTATGCGATTATGCAAAATACTTTAAGAAATGTTGGTTGTAGCTTTCAATGAAAAACTATATCGTGCGCTATTCCAAAAATAGTTCAGAAAATTTAAGAAATAACTTTTTTCTTTCGCCTCACCATATTCATTCAAATAATTAGCTTAGTTAAATTTGGAAAAAGTTTTGAAGTAGTTAATCTTCAGGGACCGTGCTACAAATAATTACGTTTCGGGTCACTGAAATACTTTAAGAATTGTTAAAATTTTGTCACTTACCTACGTAAATTGTTTGTAAAATTAAACAATAAATCACTAACAGTTCAAATTTCTGCAGCAAGTTTTGGAAAAAGAATTTTTGCTTACTTCGATCATTACATTTTCAATTGGGAAAAGAAAAGAAAACCAATTTGGAAATTAAATATTATCACGTTTATTTTTGTTGCTTTTGTGATACATTACGCGAGTTTAATAGCAGACTGATAGGTACCATGATATCTACCGTTAATAAAATATTTAATACATGATATGCATAAATCAATTTCTTACCAAAAAACAATTCATTGTTAGCTAGATATGTACCTTCACAACACCAAAACTGATTGATTAGATGGAAAAGGTTTAGGCCTTATATATATACCTACTTAATTTTACCATAGGTAGGTAATTTACTTTCTTGAAGTTAATAATTCGCTGAAATACGTTCGATATCGGCTGCCGTTAACAAATCCTTGCCAAAAAACAAGTTTCTATCAAGTGTGACAACAATATTAATTCATTTATTATTATAAAATGCGCTACTAGTTAGAATATCACACACATAAACACATACATAAACATATTCTGCATAGGAAGGTATGTATGTACCTATATAACAGATAACAAAAGAAGTCGGCACGCGCCAACCTATCCGACACGGTTTTTTTGTCGATATTTTGAAATTTAATCGACAAATCGACATTCCATTTAACACGGTTATGCAAACGTGCGTTGTAAATTATTATGCGACATTTTTGTTATTATCTCATAAAATTATTTTTTTTTTGTCCTGTCTACTTATACTTGATTGTCAATATCTCAATAATTATACCGAATTACGAAACGGAATTAAAGCTGGAAGTAGAACGAGAATATGAAGTTGTTTTAGAAACCAAAATCAATTAAGTATCAATGAATAGTTTATTGTCGCCGACGCAGGTTATAAAGTCTTGTAATAATTCAATAATTACAATTCATCCCGAGAATGTTGAAATTTGGACAAGATCTAGGGGAAAGTTCAAGGATCAAAAGTTATATAGTGCTGATGTGTGCTTTTACCCTAGGGGTGAATGCCACTTTTTTTAGTAGGAAGTGACAAATTGGCATCCTCAAAATAATTGCAGAAATCGGTATAAATTATGATGAATTCTTAGTTTTAATGAAATCTAGGAATTGTATACAATGCCTAGGAAATGTATACAATTCCGAGGCTATTTAGGAAATCTATAAAATTTTGTTTCAAAGATTTTTTTAATACACACATTTCCTGGGAAATCTATACGTCTCTTAGGTATTGTATGAAATTCCGATATTGTACTAGGAAATGTATAAAACTAATGCTTTCTGTGAATAAAATACTCTAACATATCAGTCCGCCTCCAGCGGGCAGGGACATTGAACAGACGACAATCTGTCATAAATCTACCTAACCAAAAAATGACGTCACCGATGCATATGAATTTTTAGTAAGTTGTAGAGGTGAATATGTTGATCATTTTGATATAAATATGTTGGACGCGGAAATGATAATGATGCGTAGTTATTAAACGTTGAAAAACAATATTTGGCGGTCTATGACATAAAATCGGCAATAATACGGCAGGCTGCTTGAAGATGCATATTCATTGGTGACGTCATTATTTGATAAGGTAGATTTATGACAAATCGGGGTTTACTGAATGCTCCTGCCCGCCGGAGGCGCGTTGATAAGTTAGAGTATTTTATTCATAGAAAGCATTAGTTTTATACATTTCCTAGTACAATATCGGAATTTCATACGATTCCTAAGAAATGTATACATTTTCCAGGATATGTGTGTATTAAAAAATCTTCGAAACAATATTTTATAGATTTCCTAAATGGCCTCGGAATTGAATACATTTCCTAGGAATTGTATACAATTCCTAGATTTCGTACATTTCCGGTAACATTTATAAAAATCAATACTTTCCGAATTATTTGCTTTGAAATTGTTGACTTTTATTTAATAAACTCATGTTTTGGTGCGATATTTCAGGAATAACTTAAATTGAAGGCGTGTGTTTGTCTAAAAAAAAGATACTGACGCTAAATTGAAGCTTTTGAAATACCGAATCGATTGGCTTTTTTTTTAGTTTCTATATCATAAATAGAACTCAATATATGAATCGAAAGATGACTATTATATTGCCGAAAACTGAATTTGAACCTTTCGATCTTAAATAAAGGAGTAACAACGGATTTTTAGAGAAAAACTCAAATGCCCTTATGTAGAGAAGTTTTCGATATTGCTTGAAAGTAGTTTTTCCGAGTACCCGGCAGTGACGACATACAGCGCAACTTACAATTTTTCCACTCTTATGATACTATTATAAAAATTAGTGCTTTGTGCTTTCTTTTTCTCTTCTAATTGAATTATCTAGTGTGAAGACATTATTGTTCATACCTGCGGTACTAACCCCTTAATACCAAGAAGAGTACCACCGTAAATACCTCATTACAGCTACATAATGACATCAAACAAATAGGTTTTTTCCTAAATTATCGGTAGTGCATACCTATACCTGCACACAGACTATTCGGGTAGGTCTTGACCGGGGGAAATTTGGGGGTAGTGTCCGAGGTGTGTTTAGTTTTAAGATATAAAAACACTTTTAGATAATCAATAACAGAAGATCAATTCAGACATCAGACAAGTAACAACTATCTTTTTAAGCAGTTAGTATTAGTTTTAGTTCATTAGTGTGTATGTAGGATTAGTAAACGTTTTACACAGTACGAATCCTTTTAATCGACACACTGGTCCTTGGTGGTTTATATTTTGTATGAACAATTATTGATCTACCGACGGAAACAATAAATATTTTTGTCAAGCGATGAACCAAGCTCTCCAGACTGACCATCATCAAGTGTATCCGAACCGAATCCTAAAGATCACAGCCGGGCAAACTTTAACTTCGTAAGAGCCGCTACCTGAAGTTAGTTTAGGTCACTCTATACCCTTCAATCAGTACGAAAGAGTAAGCAGTAATGACCCATATTGCTTTCTCTTTTTCTTCTCACTTCTACTCCCATATCAAGCTCCTTCATCCCGTAGGCGAGCGAAGCCTCTCTCGCAACTTAAATAATACGTGATGATCGTCCCGCAGTTGAAGGGTAGCATGCCGGACTACGTTTGGAATACTATCGGGTTCGGCTATGGAAGAGGGGACTCATCTACGAAATGGAATAGATAAGAAAAGGAAAGAATCATCTCACTCGCACTCGCAGGAGCAGTCAGGAGCTCCGTGGCTATACCTGAGGAGCACTCGGGAGACAAAAGAGCCGAGTTTTCCCGGCTCTGCTAAAGATGGTACCGGATCCGCCAGGTACTACCTAATTTGAACCGGGTATCCGTTTCATGTCTACTTGAAAGTATTTTAAAAGTAAGTAAGTAATGTGATGTAATGTAAAAGTCATTTGTAGACATCACGAAAGATAATGCCCTCATTCCTCTTCATTGCATATATGTAATTACGTCATAATAAAAACTTCTTCTCTTGTAAAGACGGACATCCTTTGGGGATACTCGTCTTTGCAACAATTCGACTCCTCTGTACAGGGTTTGTCCGGAAAGTAATAAAACTGATTTCCTTCCGGCGCGACTCTACTTCGAAGCGTGCGCGCACCGACTGGATTCGGTAGAGGGCATTCCTAGCTAACGAACGAGCGGCTGGTGAGTTGTCTCCGAGCACCTGGAGAGTTAGAACAGGCTTTTTCGCGCGACCTGTTTCTGTGAGTGGTGCAAGCCGAAAATGCAACGTTCGTTAGAGCAGAGGTACGTGATTAAATTCTGTGTTGCTTTAGCAATAAGTGGTGTGTTTCGGTGGCATCAGGCCTTTTCAGAGGGTAGGGAAGAGGTCGCCGATGCAGACTGTGCTAGAAGACCTTCGACTTCGACAAACACCGACAATGTGACTCGTGTGCGCGAAGTTTTGAACTCAGACCGTCGACTAAGTATTCATTTAATTGCCCAGATATTGAATTTACCAAAATCAGTGGTTCATGACATTGTGACAGAGCATTTGAACATGCGCAAGGTGTGCGCGAAGATGGTCCCAAAAGTGCTCACTGACGACCAGAAATTGCGGCGAGTGGAAGTGTGCCAAAAAAATTTAAACATGTGTGAAAGTGACCCCCAATTTTTGAATAACGTAATCACAGGTGACGAGTCATGGATCTTTGAGTATGATCCCGAGACAAAGAGGCAATCTTCCGAGTGGCACACGCCGGCGTCTCTTCGCCCAAAAAAGGGAAGAATGAGTAAATCCAAAGTGAAAACGATGCTCATNGAGAAGGGTCTTACTGCTATATATATGTAAATACTTAGTTAATTGTCGGGAAATCCTAAATAGTAGTCAATTATCGGAGTACATTTAAAATCTGTGTGGTCATTGGTAACATTAAGTTTGTTAATAATATGCTTCTTAATCTCTAATTGTTCTAACAGATTTAGTTTTTTCTTTTCTTTAATTTATTCTAAAATGTTTCAAAATACACCTACTGCGTCATCAATTAAAATTTAAACATGTGTGAAAGTGATCCCCAATTTTTAAATAACGTAATCACAGGTGACGAGTCATGGATCTTTGAGTATGATCCCGAGACAAAGAGGCAATCTTCCGAGTGGCACACGCCGGCGTCTCTTCGCCCAAAAAAGGGAAGAATGAGCAAATCCAAAGTAAAAAAGGTTGTTCATTGTCTTTTTTAACATGAAAGGCATCGTCTACCATGAATTTGTTCTTCCTGGACAAACCGTCAACGCCAAGTTTTACGTGGATGTGCTCAAGAGACTCAAAGGAAGGGTCAATCGGGTCCGACAAGACATCTCAGCCGACTGGAACTTGCACCACGACAACGCCCCGGCTCACACCGCCTTTCTTGTGGATAGCTACCTGAACAAGGCTGGCATCCCAACGCTTCCGCAGCCGCCCTACAGCCCAGATGTGCCTCACCCCCCGGATTTCTTTTGTTTGCTCGCCTGAAAAGGCCGATGAAAGGCAAGCATTTTGAGACGACAGAGGGGATCCAAGCAGCATGCACCGTGGCTCTTAAGGCTATTCCGGAGAATGCCTTCCGTGACGCCTTCAATGCTTGGAAATCGCGCTGGCAGCGCTGCATCGACGCAGAAGGAGTCTATTTTGAAAGTTTTTAAAGAATTGTAACAATTGGCTCAATAAATTTTTTTAAATCGACTTAGTCCTATTACTTTCCGGACAAACCCTGTATGTTGATGAAAAACATTGTAGCACAAACTAGTAAGATAGTTGGATACAATCCCGTTTTCATTTTATTTAAAGATCGACATATGTACAAAAAGCAGACAGTACGGAAGCGTTTTTCTGAATGTAGAAATTCGGTTCGACTATTGACTGGCGATTCTTGTTTCGAGGCAAACGTGCCGGACTTTGTTTAAAGACGTATTGGCGCTCTCTCTTCGTTTAGGACGTAATCCTATTTGTGCTAGATCCATCTGAAAATTCAATAGGGTACTGATTTACAATACAGACTAATTCTATTTTGCGGTCGTTACAAAGTCATTGTGCAACGTAAATTACTTTTCCAATTGACTCCATTTCAATTGGAAACAATTGAAGGCAATTATTGTGTAAAACAATACCTGGCAAATCTAATTGTAAGAAAAAGGCGTTAGTGGTAGAAGTATTAATGACTTGGGTGTTTTAAATGTTTTGTTTGAAATATCCATATGACACAATACATAATTAAATAGATGCAAATGTGATATTTAAACGTACCTGGATGCCTTTCGAAATTGGGTGAGGTCTGAACCTTTTACACACTTCGCATATTACTTACATTTCATTTAATAAAGTAATATACATATGTATAGGGTCAATTGAAAAGTCCCAGGCCTGACACATAGATGGCGGCACCAGAACTAAATCCATATGATTTTCAGTTAGTCCTAACCTTCAAAAGACGCGTCTATAAATTTGACGGCTGTCGGATCATTAGTTTGTGAATTATAGCATTTTTAGTGAAGCAACTTTTGTTATTGTGAAAAAAATGGATAAAAAGGAATTTCGCGTGTTGATAAAATATTGCTTTTTGAAGGGAAAAAATACAGTTGAAGCAAAAACTTGGCTTGATAACGAATTTCCGGACACTGCCCCAGGAAAATCAACCATCAAGGATTGGTATGCTAAGTTTAGACGTGGTGAAATGAGCACCGAAGACGGTGAACGCAGTGGACGCCCAAAAGAGGCTGTTACGGACGAAAACATTAAAAAAATCCACAAAATGATTTTGAATGACCGTAAATTGAAATTGAATGAAATAGCAGACACTCTACAGATATCAACGGAACGTATACATCACATCATTCACGAATATTTGGGTATGAGAAAGCTCTGTGCAAAGTGGGTGCCGCGCGAGCTCACTTTTGACCAAAAACAACGACGAGTTGATGATTCAGAGCAGTGTTTGAAGATGATCACGCGTAATAAACCCGAGTTTTTGCGTCGATATGTGACAATGGATGAAACATGGCTCCATCATTTCACTCCGAAGTCCAATCGACAGTCATCGGAGTGGACTGCACACGATGAACCCGCTCCAAAGCGTGCAAAAACGCAACAGTCGGCTGGCAAGGTTATGGCGTCTGTATTTTGGGATGCGCGTGGAATAATTTTCATTGACTACCTTGAAAAAGGAAGGACCATCAACAGCGACTATTACATAGCGTTATTGGACCGTTTGAAGGACGAAATCGCCGAGAAACGACCGCATTTGCAGAAAAAGAAAGTCCTGCTTCACCAAGACAATGCACCGTCTCACAAGTCAGTGAAAACGATGGCAAAAATTCATGAATTGGGCTTCGAATTGCTTCCGCATCCACCGTATTCTCCAGATCTGGCCCCCAGCGACTACTTCCTGTTCTCAGATCTCAAAAGAATGCTCGTTGGGAAAAAATTTTCGTCGAATGAAGAGGTGATCGCCGAAACTGAGGCCTATTTTGAAGCAAAGGACAAATCGTACTACAAAAATGGTATCGAAAAGTTGGAGGATCGCTATAATCAGTGTATCACCCTTGAAGGGAATTATGTTGAATAAAAAAAACGAATTTTGCAAAACAAAATGTGTTTTACTATTTTAGGCCGGGGACTTTTCAATTGCCTTGTTAGATAAAAGAAAAAGTCCTGATTCACTGACTTATCAACGTCGAGACTAAACTCTTGGACCTAGTTGGTGAAATTTTGCCCAGAGGTTTCCTTCATGATCTGGACAAGAAATAAGGAAGATTCAAATCCCCGGGGGGAGGGGGGTGAAAAGTGGTGACCGAAACTAAACGCCTATTTTTTATTTAAATATAAATCTTCTTTTAAAAATTAGACTGTCATATAATTGAAAGGAAAAATAATTAAAAATTATTAATAAATTGGTAGGTATCTGGAAGTGAGCCTTCCTCTCACATTGAAGTGTATATAGGGCCATAGCCAGGTTGAGTGAATTGTCACAAACAGGTGGACTGAGTCAATTGGATTCTATAATTGCTTTTATTTATTATTATCGCTTCTTTTGTGCGCTGGCAAGGATTCACTATTTCTCAACATCTTTGTTTTTTAAGGAGACTGGGACCAAATGTCCCGTATCCATCTGTCTAAATTTGGAAGACTATTTTTATTGCTAATAATAAGTAATACTTCAGTATTTCAAATAAAATACCTTTTTTAAGGATATAAATACAAATACTAAGGGTTGGAGATTTGTTCAACAAATATAACCACAATATTATCATAGTTAGTTGCTCTTGTGGATTTATTCCTATATCGTTTTTTGAAACAAATCAAGGACTAAGTGTCTCTTGTTGCCGCTGTTAATTAAGAAGTTTCTGAAATACAAATATTTTAAATACCACAAAAGTTTTTAAATATTTATTACAAATACTTTTATTTCAAATGCTTAGCAAGTATACTAGAAACAAAATATAGAAAAATTTAGTTTAATTAGCCTTAATTTTTTTTTGAAGCTGTCCAAATTATACAGTCTGGAAGACGCGATCAACATCATTAAAGACAGTATAACTGTAGGGATAGATACACAGGGGCAAAAGATTAGTATGATTTGCAGATGATTTTGCGCTGTACGGGTGCGAAACATGGACAGTGGGCGCGGCGGAAAAGAAAAGGTTAGAAGTTTAAAGAAGGTTCGAAATGTGGTGTTACAGGTAAATGATGAAGATACCGTGGATAAAGAAGGTTAGAAATGAAGAGATATTAGAAAGAATAAGAGAACAGAGGACTCTATGGAAGTCGATAAGAAATAGGCGAGATAGATTATTAGGACACCTTCTCAGGCATGAAGGTTTTAGTTTACTGTTCGGAAATAGTGAAGGATATGGGTAGTTCTAGCTTTAGGGAAATGCGAAGATTAACTCAGGATAGGAAAGAGTGGAGGTACGTGTCCATCCAGTCTTAGGACTGGCGACCTTATGACGATGATGATGATGATGAATTAAACCCAGTAGTAATCAACAAATTTCTTTCATTTCTAGAAAGAATTTATCAACAATAAGTAACCTAAACAAATATTCATTTTATGCATTTCGAATAGAGACAACCATTATTGAGAGTAAACATTTTATTGAACCTATCAGACATGGAAATTAATTTCATATTTGTTAGTTGCCATCAAAATTGACGTTTTCCCATCTATTTGTTGTTTTTGATGCGGCATGTGTCACTCAGGATTCAGGACACTTTAGCACCTGTAATAAATCTATAAATAGGTAATGCGATTGAATGGAATATTCAATGCATTTCCATAAATCGAAGAATTGAAACGTGTTGCTAGGCAGCTACTTACTTTATAATTAATAAATTTGGAGTTGTATTACACAGAATACAGTATCAGTACCTTATTATAGTGATGATTTGGTTTAAAGTAATGTGCTCTTAGTAATCTTTTTATTTTTTTGATTGACACGTCTTTTTGCAAATTATGAGATATTTTTTGAAGTGAAAACTTTTTTAGCGACGTTGGGCACTTTTTGGCAGGGGAAAATGTTGTGGGTTCGCGTCACCGACATGCTTGTAGCAGTATATCTGTAGCTATACAGCTACGACGATCGATGCGGTTTTTACGCGATACTTAGATAAATTTCAATCAAACGTTTTAATTTCTTACTTTAGTTACCATAAGCCTATTGTATTTTTTTTAGAANATCTCCATTTCTTACTTTAGTTACCATAAGCCTATTGTGTCTTTTTTAGAACACAATGAAATAAATGAAAGTACAAAAAATCTAAGTATTGTTGAAATTAATGATGACAATGATGCAAACAATGTTAAAAATCAAGTACATTGAAATTTATGTAAATATTTGAATAATAAAAAACCGTATAAACATGCATACAATTAATAACAAAATGATGTTGACAATTTTTATTCAAACACTGTGAAATTTCAAATTTTAATACTAAAAGTTCTAAGTTTTCACTTCTATCGGCAGTCCCTATAACAGCCAATTTTTTTTTTAAGTTTATTTTTAAATCAGCATGACTATTATCGGTAGATTCTTGGTGATTTATTATTTGCACATGTACTTATGTAAACGTCAAATCTAATCTCATCGTCAGTATAGGTACCTCTTTCACCGTCGTAATTTAAACCAAATATCCCCTTTACAAGTCCCTTAAAAGGCATAAAGAGGAAATGAAAGAGAAGTAGAGGATATTCGGTGGTGAATTTGGTAAAAATTGTTCGCACTTAAGCACTCGGGAGTGCAGAAGGACGGATGATCTTTCTCGCATCTGCATTAAAAATCAGTTGGCAAACGTCCTGATATTCCCGAAGGAGGTGATGGCGGAATTCGTCCGTAAGTAATGGCTTCCAGCTAGGAAATTAATGCAGCATTCAAACCAATGACTACGCAGTATTGATACTATGGTCCTACTGGCGCAATTTACATAAGTTTGCTAATGATGCGTTTGAGATGTAATGGAACTCCACTGACTTGGCAGCTTGTTATCTTCTGTTGAGAGAGGCCCTTTCAAGCAGGCTTATAATTTTATTCCAATAAATACTACGATATGCTCTTATTTCGGAAAATACGGCATATTATGTCGAATTCCAGTCAAATCAATAACCAAAACTGGTGCACGAAGACTAAAGATATGAGTTGAAATTATTAAGGCGAAGGTACTGTCGACATATTCATATTTATTTATATCGATCTCCTAATTGACGTGTGAAAACCTAAAGGTTTGCCCTTTAGATGCCCTATTCGAACATAGAATTGCCTCAGCAGTATTTTTTACCATTAATAAGTTATTAATTTTTTAAGGATTTTGGGAAAAGATAGCATCAAAACAAAAGAAAAGAAATCAACCTAAACTAGTCATGTGGTACAAAGTGGTTAAAATTAATTCATAACTTAATCCACATTAATGAACTGAAAGCCACGAAAATTCTTCTGAAATTCTCATTATTAATAATATTTATACATTGGTTCGACGATTCTACGTAGTTAGGCCAGATGATCGTTATTGATCGTTATAGCTGTAGCTTAGTGATAGAGTTATGACGTGTAAAACCAGAAACCAGGGTTCAATTCCCGACGAGGGCGTGACAACAGCAACATCTTTTCTTCTTTAATTTGAAGTTATCTGTAGCTGTAAAAATTAATTCACTTTAATGTATTAAAAATCCTACAAGAACAATTTTCTAAAATTTTCATCGTTAATAATGATTATTGGTTCGACGATTCTGTAATTAACAAAGTTAGGAAAGATCGTTGTTATTGCTTCTTTTTTGCAGTGAATGTAAAACTCTTAAATAAAAAAATAGGTTCAAAATAGTTTTTGTCGGATTTTCCCTGAAAATATAGGAGACGATTTTCGTTGGCACTTTTTTCTCGAAAAATCGATATATCTCGAAAAATTTTCAATATTTTTCTATTTCATTTCTACCAAATGGGGATGATAATTAAAATTTTCTTGTGGTACCCCATAATTTATTTGTATTTCATTAACTACTAAGTCACCCCATTTTACTTTCTGTTTTCTATTACCGACGAGGGCGTGACAGCAGCAATAATGTTTCCTCATTAATTTGAGATTATCTGTAGTAGTAAATATTAATTCAAAACGAAATATGTGCTGGGACACATAGTAGAAGTGAAACTTCAACGGACAAGTGAAAAAACGAATGGCAACGTACAAGTGGAGAAACGAATCGCAACAAAATTTTTACGTGTTTTAAGTTTTATGGGCAGATTGTTAATGTACTTGTCCAACTTGAAAACCGCACAAAATTTTTGCTTTTTTAATTTTTGTTGCGATTCGTTTTTCCACTTGTCCGTTGCCATTCGTTTTTCCACTTGTCTGTTACCATTCGTTTTTCCACTTATCCTTTGAAGTTTTACTTCTACTATGTGTCCCAGCACACATTTCGTTTTCACAGGTTTACTGCAAATTATGATTTGGTTTTTACACAGACCGCAAATAGAGGCAATGATGCCCAGCCACGTGGAGAGCAGAGGTAAGAAAACAACAGCTGAGCACAGCACACGCCGCCGGGACTCTAGCGGACTCCCCGCTCTCCGCGCGGCCACGCATTATATCCATCTAACACAGCCGTTGTCCTCTCCCTTCGCCGCTGCCGCCTCACACCACGAGATATACCGTTTACCCCCTCCACGCTTCCGTAACGCTTTTTTGTTATAGAAAATATCGTAATATCGTTTATATAGAAGTTTCACTTCAAAAGCATTTGTTGTTGTTAATAACTAAAAATATCTTAGTGCTTAGGGTTAATTCCTAAATTCTTCAGCGTGAAAAATTTTTTAAAACGAACATGTTTCCGTTCGTTTGGCCAATTTCACTGAAACAGGACTTGCATATACATATATTCCTTTTATCTACCGCGTATGAGTGTGCACCACTTCAAATACATTTTATAAAATTCTTTATAAATTGCGGTAGTTAACCGGTGTCGCATCTACTTGTGACAGTATTTACGGTAAAACTAGCCGAGTGCATTTTTTGTTTCTAGATTACCATACATATAGTGTTTGTTTGTTATCTGTCGAGCATGTTTGCAGAAGAACGATACGAACGTATAAAATATGCAACAAGAAATATTGCTCGGAGCGCGTACTCATTATTATGCAGTATCTGTTTTCCTCTCGGGAAAACAGCCCCGGAAAAGTCTATGAACAAACATTCGGACGTTTATCTCGAAAGGTTGCACGAAAATTTTCTGCCCTTCTCCTCTACAAAGAAAAAGTTTTGTTAACAGTAGTCATCTGTAAGGCATACCGAAGTGTTCAGGTTGTCTTTTGAACTTTCCTACTTGCGTGTCAGATTATCTCAACCTTTTTCTATGAACGAGGGAATCGTGTTAATGTAGTACTAAGATTCCTGAATACTTAATCTATCTGAGCACGTCCAAATTTGGACGAGATAAAAACCTTTTGGTTCACTTAAAGTGGCAACTGTGGTAATAAAACATTCAACAAGTTTAAAAGCTTATTTTTTCGGATGACTGACATCTGCATTAATTTATGTATTTTAAGGGATAATTTTTATTGAGTCTATCTTTGCAGCTAATAAAATATTTTTTTCTCAAGTACCCGGTAGATTTAATATTAATATGAAAATTGAAAATCCGCTGTCACACTCTCGCCGGGAATCGAACCCGGTACAGCAGCAACAACGACGAAACGTACTTATTACGTCACAAATTCGTCGAAACTAATCTATATACAATATTAATTTGAAATCATTGTTTCTATTTATTATTTACCCACTACAAACTACCTCAAATTAATGAGGGAAAAATTGTTGCTGTTGTCACACCCCCTCCGGGGATCGAACCCGGGACCTTTGGCTTTACGCACCAATGTTCTACCTCTAAACTACGAGAGGTATTTGAAGATACCCCCGTAAAACTTTCAAAACGTTTTTCGTTTGAATGATGCTGTAATACTTTAATAATTCCACCTATTAGTAAACAGCAACAGCGGCCGCTTGTTGACAGTTTTATTGCCTGAACCGTCACTTTAAATGACTCAGACGTATTAAGCAAATATCTTTTAATTTGTTAAATGTTCCTAGTTCTAGAAAATTGTACCATCTCTACGATGTGATTGCAAGACATTAAACGCTATCTCTAACGTTTTAATTCGTATTTACATACCTCTTATAAGTACTGCTTAGTAGTGATTCTCTTTTAAATCAATCGCCTTAATAAAATTTCACGTATTTCTACAAGATGACTATAATAATGTTATGGAATACGTTTAAACGATAAAATTGAATCAAATATATGGTGAAGGCGCTGGGTTCCACTTTAGCATGCAATGAGTTTTGTAGGTACCTATTATCCGTTTGTTAATTCAGGAAGTTAATATTACTTTATGGGGCTATTAGCCGATCTCCGCGACTTCATCAATTTGGTTAAGAGACAGAACGGCTCAGCATCAGCTCGCTCGCGCAATTGATGCGCGCCTGTGGCTTAATTTACAATCAGTTAGATGTAGCAAGCATATGTGTCTCAACTAAGTATATCAAGTTAGAATCACAGTGGGATCAATGTGTAGGTTGGGTTACTATTTTTTGAAAAATTCTTTTTTTTCTAATAAGCTTAGAGAATGTAATGCACCTATTGAGTAAAAATTTAGTCATGGATTAAGATTTTCGTATGAGTTATCATCCATATACTTCTTTTGGCGGATTGGAAGTAAAAGTTTAGCATCAGACGGAAGTTGCCTCTTACCATGCAACGGAAGTTGAAGAAGTTTAAGTATTGCTGACGATATTTATATTACAATGTCTAATAGCAGTTCCTTGTTCGTTTTGTTACATATTCAAAAGATAATAATTTATCTATTAATGTTTACGTAACGTTAATTTTATCTTTTTTCTATTTTCCTAATACCATTTTGACGTGCATTCTAAAAAGTGCTGCATACTATCAGCGATGATCAAAGTTGTTTATTTAATTAATTTTTATCGTAAAGGCTGTAAAAATATTATTGTGTGTAGTAGTGTAGCAGTAGGGTGCTAATATTAGGTTACTGTTTGTTCCACAAGTAACACCATTTACGTTTATCATCAATCTAATTACTTAGTTTTTATCGCAACTCGCTATACTATGCTACCAATTCACTCTCAGGACCGGCTTCGAATTGTAAGTTACAGTAAAAGCTGTTTATTCGCGGGGTATACGTTCCATAAATATGCCGCGAATGCAGAAACCGTGGATATGGAATGGTAATTAGTATGGAATCATAAGGGATACGTTCCAAAGATTCCAATATAAAACCATTATGTATCAAAATGAAATCAATCTATTGATAAATTCGCAACTAAAATTAATCGTTATAACCAGCTTTAGGCATAAGTTTAAAAAATGTAGTGATTTTCTCTTGTTTTGAATTTTGAAATTAAGCCGCTCGGTTACATCATTTATAAAAGCCGCTTAGAGAGTAAAAACATGCTTATCGGTTCTAGATATCATGAGTTTAGTATTTGGATCAAAGGTTTGAAATTTTGTAGTAAGATAGATAAAGCTTTGTTCTAAAGCTTGTCGAAGGCTATTTTTTAATTTCTATCAAAAATACGTATCGTACAAGAAGCATGAACATGCACTTGTAGAAGCTTTTAATGACCATATTATTAAAAACCAAAAACGTACCGAGTTAGTGTGAATTTTTGTTTGTTACCATACAAAAAATTACATAATTAGCTTCGCAGCGGTAATTCACAATGTTTAGAATAGTAACCCATGTTTTCGGAAAAATCTACACTAGGCACGAGCGGTCTATTGCGGTCAATCCCCTTAATAAATAGCACCGAATCCTTTTCTGTTTACCGATTGCACCCGCGAATAATGAAATTTTTAGCCACGAATATAGGAACTGGGTTGCAATTTTTTCACCCGCGAATAATGAAAATGTGAATAAGGAAACCGTGAATAAGGAACTTTTACTGTATCCTTTAGTTTTCTTAGAATTTTTTTTGTAAAAGTTGGCACTGATTTCAGAAACACCCTGTGTAACATCGCGTGCACATACCTAAGTACAGGAAGATGTTGCTTTTTTATTTTTTATCAAATGATTTTGTGCAGTCGTGAGATAAAAAAATATCCGGAGACCACTCGGAAGTTGCGTTTCTGAACTCCCGTTCTAATAGAATATTATTAAAATAAAACAAGTAGCGAATTTGATTGATGTGTTTAATGATAAGGTTTCTTACATACTAACTAACAAAATTAAATTTACTTAAAACTAGAGAACAACTAACAAACGGGGTGGAGTCTAAATGAAATATAACGTAGTGGTGGATAAATGAAGGAATTTCCTGATTGTCGTCATCGACGAGAGGGTGTTGAGTTCAACTAGATACATAAAAGTTCTGAAAACAAGTATGAAAGAGCTAACAATGAGTCAGGTATTAGTGACATAAAAACCTCTTTTATGCTACCAGGAATTGTTGAATTCATCACATACATTTTGTCTAGAATATTCACGAAATATTGTAAAACCAAATAATAAAAGAAAGGAATTTATGACTTAAAATGTTTAAAGAAATATGTTTGTCGTTGTTGCTGTTGTCATCTCTCGTAGCTTAGTGGTCAAAGCATTGGCGCGTAAAGTTTCCACTACAAACTATCTCAAATTAATGAGGAAAAAATTGTTGCTGTTGTCACATCCCCGTCGGGAATCGAACCCGGGACCTTTGGCTTTACGCACCAATGTTCTACCTCTAAACTACGAGAGGTATTTGAAGATACCCCCGTAAAACTTTCAAAACGTTTTTCGTTTGAATGATGCTGTAATACTTTAATAATTCCACCTATTAGTAAACAGCAACAGCGGCCGCTTGTTGACAGTTTTATTGCCTGAACCGTCACTTTAAATGACTCAGACGTATTAAGCAAATATCTTTTAATTTGTTAAATGTTCCTAGTTCTAGAAAATTGTACCATCTCTACGATGTGATTGCAAGACATTAAACGCTATCTCTAACGTTTTAATTCGTATTTACATACCTCTTATAAGTACTGCTTAGTAGTGATTCTCTTTTAAATCAATCGCCTTAATAAAATTTCACGTATTTCTACAAGATGACTATAATAATGTTATGGAATACGTTTAAACGATAAAATTGAATCAAATATATGGTGAAGGCGCTGGGTTCCACTTTAGCATGCAATGAGTTTTGTAGGTACCTATTATCCGTTTGTTAATTCAGGAAGTTAATATTACTTTATGGGGCTATTAGCCGATCTCCGCGACTTCATCAATTTGGTTAAGAGACAGAACGGCTCAGCATCAGCTCGCTCGCGCAATTGATGCGCGCCTGTGGCTTAATTTACAATCAGTTAGATGTAGCAAGCATATGTGTCTCAACTAAGTATATCAAGTTAGAATCACAGTGGGATCAATGTGTAGGTTGGGTTACTATTTTTTGAAAAATTCTTTTTTTTCTAATAAGCTTAGAGAATGTAATGCACCTATTGAGTAAAAATTTAGTCATGGATTAAGATTTTCGTATGAGTTATCATCCATATACTTCTTTTGGCGGATTGGAAGTAAAAGTTTAGCATCAGACGGAAGTTGCCTCTTACCATGCAACGGAAGTTGAAGAAGTTTAAGTATTGCTGACGATATTTATATTACAATGTCTAATAGCAGTTCCTTGTTCGTTTTGTTACATATTCAAAAGATAATAATTTATCTATTAATGTTTACGTAACGTTAATTTTATCTTTTTTCTATTTTCCTAATACCATTTTGACGTGCATTCTAAAAAGTGCTGCATACTATCAGCGATGATCAAAGTTGTTTATTTAATTAATTTTTATCGTAAAGGCTGTAAAAATATTATTGTGTGTAGTAGTGTAGCAGTNTGAATTATTTTATTTATTTTCTCTACTGTTGATATGTCACTATTCACTGCGCTATTTATTTCACTGCTATCACTGTCAATTTATTTCTCGATTCACTTCTGCAACGGTCAATTTATTTCTCCTTCTCTCGGCGATCGTCTCTTCCTTTAAATACTCTTTTGTTTACTTTCTAGAATCTTCTGGAAACATCCAGATAGTTTATTTTTTCTTTCAACTGTTTTACGGCGCACATAAAGAAAGGCGCCCGCGGCTAGTCGGCGAATCGATAAGTTGTTCATACACACGTGTGCCCTATTGGACACAAACACACTCGTGCTCGCTACAATAGCATATTTTCATGACCAAACCAATAATAAAAGGCCAAACCCTAACGGTTCATTTTATTATAGGGACGAGTACCGCTATTTTTGTTAAAGAAAGATGCCAGATAAGAGTATAGGACGTTCGGGGTTTTGGTCTTACGTTGATACAGTATATTGAATACAATTGTTTATTAGTTCATTCATTTATTTTGTTCGTTTATTTATTATCATTATAATGTGCGCGTATACAAAGCAGTGTGACTCATTTATTTATTGAGATATTTACCGCAATTTTTAAATGTAGCTATTGAATGTCATTAGCAATAGATGCATTGCAGTTAAGGTTTTTTAAAAAGGAATGTGAAGATATGGTAAGTCATGCTGAACTATATTACATGACGAGAAATGGATAATGAAAATAGCTTATTTGACAGATATATTCGATAGCGTAATTAGAAGGTTCCTAAAAAAAATAACCACAACTAAGTTTACAGCGAGAGACAAATTATATTCTCTAACGATAAAAAACATATTTGGCTTCTAGATTGAATGTGCTGAACAAAAATGTTACCAATGTTTTTCCTCTTCCAAATGAGAATTTGATCGATATTAAGAATTCATTCTTTCTAAAACAAAAATTCGAATCGAATGATTCAAATTTGAATAACCTTTGGATTGAACTTTCGATTAAAGCTGAATACCCTGCAGTCATTGAGAAGGTTACCAGGGTTCTTGTTTCGATTTGTATCGATTTACAGGTTACAAACGAGCTATTCAGTTTACGTCAGTAGAATTTGACTGGATGCCGTTCCGGATATTTGAATTCAATTGACGGACATTACACCTAATTTTAATGTTATTATTATTAAAAATATGTATTTTAAATACATACATACAATAAAGTTTTTGAGTTCAGCATTGTAGACAATAAAGTGTCAGAGGTTTTATTGTTAGACAAAACTCTTATCAGTTTACTTTATTATCGAGATGGGGCTCCGCCAAAAACGGGTGAGTCAGAAGGGTTCCATAGAAAAGAAAAATTGGGAACCGCTGACATACAGAACTGCTACAATGACTTCGGATCTTCGTCTAGCGTTTCATATTTCTTATTTCTGGCTGAATGCGTTCACATGGCAATTCCTCATACCGGTAGTTCCTATAAAGTGTTCCGTGGAACCTTTGGGTTCCGCGGAAGGGCCACAGAGGTTCCCTGAGTTACGGTACTTTTATAGTGATAAAAATATACAGAATCCTTTGAAAGCCATCCGTTTTGTATTTAACCGTTAATGCGGTTTATTTTTCATGACCAAACTAATAAAAGGCCGAACCCTAACGACTTATTTCATGGTAGGGACTATGACCACTGTTTTATTGAAAGAAATACAATAAATACGATACAATTGTTCGTTGGTTTACTCCCATTTCTTAGTAAGAGATGTACAACTATTGAAGTCAAGACATTTTCAAAAACTGTCTAAATATATAGGAAATCAGCATCAATCACCCCTTCTGTAGACAGAAGTGAGATAGCTTTCGATAGGAAAAGTTTACGTTCTTTAGTCATTTCGAACTGTTGTATGACAAGAAATGTAACAGGTCAATTGAAAAGTCCCCGGCCTAAAATAGTAAAACACATTTTTTTTGCACAATTCGTTTTTTTTATTCAACATAATTCCCTTCAAGGGTGATACACTGATTATAGCGATCCTCCAACTTTTCGATACCATTTTTGTAATACAATTTGTCCTTTGCTTCAAAATAGGCCTCAGTTTCGGCGATCACCTCTTCATTCGACGAAAATTTTTTCACAACGAGCATTCTTTTGAGGTCTGAGAACAGGAAGTAGTCGCTGGGGGCCAGATCTGGAGAATACGGTGGATGCGGAAGCAATTCGAAGCCCAATTCATGAATTTTTGCCATCGTTTTCACTGACTTGTGAGACGGTGCATTGTCTTGGTGAAGCAGGACTTTCTTTTTCTGCAAATGCGGTCGTTTCTCGGCGATTTCGTCCTTCAAACGGTCCAATAACGCTATGTAATAGTCGCTGTTGATGGTCCTTCCTTTTTCAAGGTAGTCAATGAAAATTATTCCACGCGCATCCCAAAATACAGACGCCATAACCTTGCCAGCCGACTGTTGCGTTTTTGCACGCTTTGGAGCGGGTTCATCGTGTGCAGTCCACTCCGATGACTGTCGATTGGACTTCGGAGTGAAATGATGGAGCCATGTTTCATCCATTGTCACATATCGACGCAAAAACTCGGGTTTATTACGCGTGATCATCTTCAAACACTGCTCTGAATCATCAACTCGTCGTTGTTTTTGGTCAAAAGTGAGCTCGCGCGGCACCCACTTTGCACAGAGCTTTCTCATACCCAAATATTCGTGAATGATGTGATGTATACGTTCCGTTGATATCTGTAGAGTGTCTGCTATTTCATTCAATTTCAATTTACGGTCATTCAAAATCATTTTGTGGATTTTTTTAATGTTTTCGTCCGTAACAGCCTCTTTTGGGCGTCCACTGCGTTCACCGTCTTCGGTGCTCATTTCACCACGTCTAAACTTAGCATACCAATCCTTGATGGTTGATTTTCCTGGGGCAGTGTCCGGAAATTCGTTATCAAGCCAAGTTTTTGCTTCAACTGTATTTTTTCCCTTCAAAAAGCAATATTTTATCAACACGCGAAATTCCTTTTTATCCATTTTTTTCACAATAACAAAAGTTGCTTCACTAAAAATGCTATAATTCACAAACTAATGATCCGACAGCCGTCAAATTTATAGACGCGTCTTTTGAAGGTTAGGACTAACTGAAAATCATATGGATTTAGTTCTGGTGCCGCCATGTAAGTGTCAGGCCGGGGACTTTTCAATTGACCCTATATAATGAGATTGGCTGATTTAGCCGACATATTAACTCTCAATTATTCAATACTACATTCAACGTTAATTAGTAGGTCCTTACAGTGAAAAAGCACAACCACGTTTACAGTAAGAGGCAAAATATCTTTACTAAGGATAAAAAACAAATTTGACTTCTGGATTGAATATGTTTACAAAAAAAGTTACGAATGTTTTCCCTTCTAAATATATTTCTCTAAGAAACCTGATGTGGGTTAAACCATACATGACCATTTATTAAACTTAAAAAAATATTTGAAAAGGAATCGCAGGACGTAACTCCACTGAGTACGGAGTCCATTCGCAGATCGGACCATCACATCCCCGTCGGGAATCGAACCCGGGACCTTTGGCTTTACGCACCAATGTTCTACCTCTAAACTACGAGAGGTATTAATAACCAAAACTGGTGCACGAAGACTAAAGATATGAGTTGAAATTATTAAGGCGAAGGTACTGTCGACATATTCATATTTATTTATATCGATCTCCTAATTGACGTGTGAAAACCTAAAGGTTTGCCCTTTAGATGCCCTATTCGAACATAGAATTGCCTCAGCAGTATTTTTTACCATTAATAAGTTATTAATTTTTTAAGGATTTTGGGAAAAGATAGCATCAAAACAAAAGAAAAGAAATCAACCTNAATCATCGGCCTTTTTGATGACCACTTTTGTGGGCGATTAAATTACGTTATAGGTATATTATTTGATGTGATAATTTCTTTGTTTTTAATAAGCAAAGTCGTAAAGAAACAATAAATTTGGTCAAATTGTCTTCACTAAAAACAGAAGCAACTGAATTTCCATAATCAGTTAAAACACGACCTCCATATTAAAGGTTATATTTTAGTTATTAAAATTGATAAAGTTGTCTAATATTTCTTCAAATTTTACAACATTCTTGGAGTTATGTCAGTAAGGTACTCCTGTATTCTAAAAATAAAACGATCAATTTTTTGTTATAAAGAAATTCTTTGTTTTCATTTTGGCAGCATGATCCGCTTTTGCTTGAGACAGAGAATTTTTTCGTGAAGTTTATTAAAAAATATCTATATTCCAAGATGCTTTCTTATAATCTAGCTGTATTAAACTTTAGAAAGTCCGATAATACTTTTCAGCATCTTTGGTGTTGAAGGTATAAAATTTAATTTCGCTAGATAGCAAAACTTGTGGAATTTATTGACAAATTGTATCAGCGACTAATAAAAAACGCGCTTCTTATTAAACTCAGTTTATAAATAACGTAATACCTAAAGCAGGTATGCCCGTTTGCTCATTTTCTTAACTGACGATAAGACGAACTTAACAAAGTAGTTAATGCTTAAGCATATCCCTTACTTTATTTCTTTACGTCGTACACATCTTAAGTCAGTACTGCTTAGTTGTTCAAGATTTGGCAACAACGCTAAAATTTAGTTATTTTTAAGAATTTTGTGAATAAATCTCGAAATATTTAACAGTAATGTCAATTGATGATCAGATTTTAAGGTTATGTACCGCTATTTAGCCGGGTATAAGTCATGATTCTTTATTCATTTGAATAAAAACAAAATTACTTTAGATAATACCTTAAAATATAATGAAAAAATACAATACGAAGTTTCCTCTCCTTCTTTACAAGATTCATGAGAAAATTCAGCAAATAACTTTTAGAGGTGCAAGCACAACGTTGGCTTTTTTCTTTTTTACTTGAATAATGATCAAACCCATTTCATCCCTGTCGAAACACTAAATCCATAAAAACTAATTTAACCATTATATTTTTTTTATGAATAACTTAATATTATTGAGGTGCGAATGATTGCTGTGATTTAAGACCTACTTAAGGATAAGTCATACTTATTACCTCAATGCATACGGTCATCAATGATCCGGACATACGAATAAGACCTCCCAAAATTTTAGGTATTCAAATTCTATTATTGAATTTTTGTTGGTCTACAATGGAGCTCGTAGCATTTTGAAGATTTCCGTTTATTGCGAATCCCAAGCGTGGAAGCACACTCTTTTGCAGACGATGGATGTAATTGTAATTGGTGTAATTTTACAAGTAATCTTGTTCTGATACGTGTAGTTTTCTGGGAAGGGTATTAAACGTTCATCTGAAAAATTATACCATTCCATTATTCCGTAAAATTTTCGTTATGTTTTAATGGAATGACATACAACGCCTTTGTACTTTGTACCATGACTCGTTCATTAGGATGTATAGGTACGCTATGTGACTAAGCAAAGAATCTAGGCACTTAAAGGTTGGAAGGTTTATATAAATGTAAAGAACCAATCTTTAAGTGCCTCATTTCTTTGCTTAGTCATATCCAAACTAAGGGGAAGAAATGGGAAACATAAAACATAGGTATGCTATAGGTTTCAATTCTTTTTATTAATGTTAATCTCAAAATCCGACTGATGATACCTTAACTGGGTTCTGAGATTTGGATGCCCCCAAACTTCAATACTGTAGATTCATTCAGAGACCAAAATGGTCGCCGAAAGATACATCGATTATCAGCTATTTAAATACAAACTAATTCCGGCTGTCATTCAGAGGCCGAACGAAATTGTCACCATATTCTACGAAATAGTCTTCATTACGCTCCAGAATTCTGAAACTACCATTGTTAAGCGGTAAATACGTGCCACTCAGGGTATGATTTCTTACCCTAGGCGTCTAGTACAGAGCCGGCAAAATTTTGACTTCCTATGAGCTACTAAATTGTATGCAACAGAGACATATATAGAAATGAAAGATACCAGTCTCTCTTCCACCGTAACCAAGCCTTCTGGTTATGGTTATGGAGAAAGAGAGACATGTCCAAAATTGGGGCTCCAGACCAAAATCGCTCCAAAAATTTTTTCATCAATTTCTGGTCATTTTACATAATAGAATTAGACATTAGAAAGTGGAAGAGACGGTTTTTTATGACTTTATATATATAAAAATATTTTGAATGATATTTTTTTCAAAATTGTCCCAATTGTAGTTAATTACCTGCATTGGTGATGTCGTTGTTTGGTTAGATAGATTTATGAAGGATTGGAGTTTATTTAATGCCCCTGCCCACCGGAGGCGAGCTTAAATGTTAAAGTATTTTATTCACCGAAAGCATTAGCTTTATACATTTCCTAATATAATATCGCAATTTTACTCCAGACCAAAATCGCTAAAAAAATTTTTTCATCTATTTCTGATCATTTCTGAGGGTTCAGTGTTTAATAAAACTAATGCTTTCTGTGAATAAAATACTCTAACATGTCAGCCTGCCTCCGGCAAGCAGGGACATTCATTAAACTCCAATCTGTCATAAATTTACCAAACTAAATTATTATTCAAAAAAATTTCTTTTATTTATGAAGTCATAAAAAACTGTCTTCACCACCTTCTAATATCTAATTCTATTATGTAGAATGACCGGAAATCGATGAAAAAATTTTTGGAACGATTTTGGGCTGGGGCCCCAATTCTGGACAATTACCCAAGTATCTTTCGACACCACACCTGTGACACTATACCTACCCCATTTGGGTCACGAGGAGAATATCATAATATCACCAAAGGAGCGCTAGGAGGGGAGTTTGGCCGGCGTTGGTCTAGTACAGAGCCGGGCTAATTTTAACTTCATAGGAGCCGCTATCTGAGGTTAGTTTGGGTCACTGAATAACCTTCAATGAGTACGAGAGAGTAAGCAGTAATGACCCATATTACTTTCTATTTTCCTTCTCCCTACCACTCCCATATCAAGCCCCTTCATCCCTTCTCTCGCAACTTAAATACCTACGAAAATTTTCTAATAATCGTCCCGCAGCTCAGGGGTAGCATGCTGGGCTACGTTCGCAATACTATTGGGTTCAGTTATGGAAGAGGGGACTCACCTACGAAATGGAAGGGATAAGAAAAGGAAAGAATCATCTCACTCGCACTCGCAGGAGCAATGAGGACCTTCTTGGCTATACCTAAGGAGCACTCGGAAGTCAAAAGAACCGAGTTTACCCGGGCTCTGGTCTAGTACAACAGTTGCCGACCATGGACCGGTCCCTGCCTGCGGGCACACTCAAGAGCCGTTGGCAATCAATGTATTGATTATAATTATCGGTTACGCATGTACAAGTATTTGTACGTAACTGTAAAATTCGAATACATTATCACAAATTTCATCGGTAGGAAGTCAACCCCCGATTTTATTGGTTTGTGCAACACTTCCTTGAAAAGTTTTCGTTAATTCTTCAGGTGAAGATATGAAACTTCTTCGTATTGGTGGTATCAGTACGTAATACCTAGACAGATACGTACACCTACAAACTTTTGTGTGGCAGTGGTAATGTTTGCACGATTGCACCGATATCAGACATTCTCTGAAAATCGATTGTAAAGGAGCAAACTAAACCATGACGTTCAATTGCGTGGAAGAAATTTGGCAAGCGCCTTCTGGATATATAGAGTCGGTTGCCGATCAAATTTCAGATCTTACGGGAATCGTTGCACCGTATGATGCGATTAAACGATTAAGGTGCACGTTATAAGCCGCAATAGGTACGTAGTTAATTAGGCCGACGGAATAGGTATATATGAATATCGATTTAATAGGGAACAGAAACGGAAACAATCTCACAAGAATAAATTGCAATTATTATTATTAGAGTCGATAAACATTTCATGCAAATTTGCAGATACTATAGTATATATACATAGAGGTAGTTTGCCAAGCAATATTCAGAATCAGTTTTAATTGTCATTTCTTCCTGAAAACAGTTGCAGAATTGCATTTGTAAAAAATCAAGCTGAGTAAGAGTAAAGGGTTTTATTATTTTTATTTACAATCTATTTTATATATGTACATGGTAAAGCAGAATGAATGTTGTCCGAACTTTTGCTGTATGCCAATCAGCTAGTTTTTGTTGTTTCTTTTAATTAATGTCTACGCTTTTGACTTTAATATTTAAAAGATCAAAACAATAGTTCAGGAGTAAACTTTTTATTATATAATTTACGGTAATCTATACTAACTTAGGATACCTAAACAGGAAACAATTTGGAACAGTATGAGCTGTCTGTTGACTGACTTAATGAATACTAAGTACTGTTACTGCAAAACATACTTTAAAAAACCTTTGGGTGTTTCATTCCCACCAGCCACTAATGCTGGTGGGCTGTCAGTCCCTCTGGACCACGCCGGAAGGTAGGGCGGAAAGGGGAGGGTGGTTCGGGTGAGAGAGATGAGTCGGACGAAATGAAGATAGAAGATGATGAAAAATTATCTGTGGAATATTACTGCCCCAGCATTTGCTTAAGTGATCAAAGGAAACTACAAAACAACTTGGACCAAGGCAGACGGACCGGGAATCGAACCGGCGTCCTCCCGAATGCTAAGCAATGGTCTAAACCTCTAGGCCATGTCGCTCGGTGTTGCTGCAAAAATATTTTAGATATTTAAATAGACTAATAAGAATAATAAAACTAGGAGGCAGGTAGGATGAGTGACGAACTACCATAGATACGAAATGAAAACGGATAACAAGAACTGGTTTAGAAAATTGCAGCCCAAATGGGATTTTGGATCGTGGTATCAGGTAACAGGTAAATGGTTTGGACTAAATTAGCATAGTCCGAACCATTTACCTG
>NW_020439025.1:38901-106786 GCF_000699045.2 Agrilus planipennis
TGCAATAATGTGTTTGCAACGTTCTCTTAAATCGGCTTTGCACGTGCAAGTCATTGATATGATATTGCTTAAATCACCCAGAATCACCTCACCAATTATATAACGTGAATCACATTTTAAATCCGAAGTTTGTAAAAAGTAGGCAGTAAACTTGACGGAATTTGAAGGCTAGCTTCCGGATTTGTTATTTCCGAATTTTATAATTGGCATTAAAAACACGCTCACCTTCAACGAAATTTCCTTTCCGAAGCTTTGTGTCAGTCCAATCACATATTGTGTCTATACTTATCATTTTAACGTAATTTAAAAACTTGGAAATTGCACGGTACACTATAGGAACTACAATAAATTTTCCCTAATCGGCGCCATGTTTTTAGGCTCCTCACATTTGACGGATCCCAATACAATTGACATCGTTTCTGAGTATAATGACGGAACAGTACCATTTTTCGCCGCTTTGCAAATACTCAGTTAAGCTTCACTCATCTGGTTTTCAAGTTTTGAAGCATAAATATACTGACATGTGTATGAAATTAGTGTTCGGGAGGATGGAGTTACCGAAAATATGTTTATGCGCATTTATTGATATTATTAATCCTTCGATAAAGGGGTTATAAAAACTATAATGGATTTCATTGGTCTAGAAGACGGATTTTTAATTGGCTAATGAGATCCTTGTAAACGATAACGTTATTATTTTCTTGTTATTAATGTTTAGTATGCATTCTGCTTTGCACCGCTTAAAACTCAGTCATTTTCTGTAGATACAATCTAGAAATCTACATGGGAGAGCAGCGACGTTGAGAGCATGTCCATTGATGTTATAAATTAGAAGCTGTAACAGCTTCTGCTTTAGATGGTAACACGATAAGGCTAATTACTTATGAATCAACGTTACTGCCGGTGTTATATAGAGGAACGAGTTTTGAGCACTACTGAACCATAAGAACATCTGATAAATGTACCTGTTCAATTTTTTGAAACAATTTGTTTTAGTCAGGCCTTTTGGGTCGTTAGCTGCGGTGGAAAAATTGACGAAGTTTTTATATGCACGCGCTCTCTCTCTCTCTCTGTCTTTCACATTCTCTCTCTCTCCCGACTGCCAAGCTAAGCGTCGCATCGCGTTTTTCCTCCATTACGGTAAATTGAGGCAGTGACTAAAAACGTTCGCGGATAAATATTCCATCAATCATGTTTCAATTTATAGGATGCTTTGACAACGCCGGCGTCGTCGTTGCGGTTACCATCGGTAGTAGAAACGGCTCCGTCTCCTTCGACAAGCCTCCATTGATTTACAACATTAACGACATGTCATCAATCTTTTGCCTGTGTAAAGGCCGTTTACACGCGTTATTCTCGTTTTGTTTTTCTTCTCTCGTTTTGATTTCGTTGAACGCTTTGACAATATCGCCACTTCCGATCATACACTCCTGGCGAGTTAAGAACCGAACGCAGAAATATTCTATTACACGCAGTTATGAAGGGCGGCATGATAAAGAAAAATTCGTACAAATATCTTTTCATGAAAATAGAAGTAAATATTAGGAAGGGATAAAATAATTCGAGACCACTTCGAATTATTTTATTCGATTAAGCTAACGTGCCTATGACGTTGAGGTTGGCTACGCCGGGATTCGTTTTAAGCAAGTAGATATCCACACAAGTGGACCTTGCTGGAGCATGCGTAATCCGAAAATGTAGCATCGTGCTACAGATGACGTTTACGTTTACTGCGCCATTTGTAGTATTTTCTAAAGTTAGGAAGGGAGTCAGACAGAATCGTTATAGCAAAGACAATAACATGCAAGGTTGTCCATTAAATCACTGAGACAAAACTGCCATTTTGAAAGCTCCTCGAAAACCAAAGATATTTTTATATGAATACGTAAATGCTAAATTTTTTTCACAGGGGGTGATTGTATTCGTGTTTCACTGTATCGGCCATGCATTTTTGAATCAAATTACATTTAAGACATTAAGTTGTTTGTACATATACGTATGTAGATGTATACATCAATCAGGTACTTAACCCTGGAACTGGGACAAGGGTTTAGCTGCACCCCTTAAAAGAAGTCTAAAAAGTTTTTCTAATAATAAGAAGTTTACCTTTTTCAAAATGTAGCTTATGCTTTCTTGTAATTATTTTTATCAGCATATCTTTAAATTAGTAATTGTCTTATTATTATGAATTTTAAACACAGTCTGCGAATACTTATGTACTCATTTTGCACTTGGTGCCTCAGCCTCGTAATGAACACATAAAACATTTTCCATTTTTGTATTATTAGAAACCGGTCGATCATAATGCCCTGTAAGGCTCATTATAAACAAAAACAGATACTAAAAAACTCTATTTACATGAATTATTACGAAAAGTAAAATAATCGTAAGGTGGGGTACTGGTGCACCCCTAAAAAGAATGCTACGACGTTCACATGCTGGCTGGACCTTCGGGTTACTGATGAAGTTCACCCCCCTCCCCCGTATCTCTTAGAATACCCGTGCATAATATGCAAGGATTTCGCGCCCAGTTAGTAAGTTAGGACGATTTAAAACTATAAGCTGTGGCAAATTGGTAAAGGCATGGCCTAGAAGTTTAGAGCATTACTTGGCATTCGGGAAGACACCGGTTCGATTCCGGGTCTGTCTGTCTTGGTCCAAGTTTTTCTGTAGTTTCCTTGGATCATTTAGGCAAATGCTGGGGCATTAATATTCCTCAGATAATTTTTCATTCTCTTCTGTCTTCATTTCGTCTGTCTCGTCTTTCTCACTCGAACCATCACCGCTACTTTTTAATCCATACATCGAAGACGCCATCAACATCATTGAAGACAGTACAACTGTAGGGATAGATATACAGGGGCAAAAGATTAGTATAGGTACTTAGATTTGCAGATGATATAGCAGTAGTAGCATCTAGCAAGCAGGAGTTAGAGATAGCATTAAATAAAATGGATGCGAAATAGCGAGTAGAAAGATAGGAGATACGGATACGTATCTAGGAAGTCAGATAAGTCAGGACGGAAGGAGTAGTAGGGATATAAAGGAGAGGATGGTGTTGGGTCTAGTCGCCTTCAATAAAAAGAAAAGAAAAGGTTAGAAGGGCTCAAAATGTGGTGTTACAGACGAATGATAAAGATACCGTGGATAGAGAAGGTTGAAAATGAAGTGGTATTAGAAAGAGTAGGAGAACAGGAGACTCTATGGAAGCCAATAAGAAATAGGCGAGATAGGTTGGTAGGACACCTTCTCAGGCATGAAGGTCTAGTCAGAGACATATTAGAGGCAGAAACGGAAGTTAGGAGGGGTAGAGGTAGACCTAGATTAGATTACTGTTCGCAAGTAGTTAAGGATATGGGTTGTACTGGTTTTAGGGAGATGATCTTTTCATGCAAATGATAGAGTGATATAAGTCTAATAAATGTAACTTAAAGCTTTTGAAGGGTGTTACGCTTAGTTAAAAATGTTTTAAGAGTTCAGTTAGTTAATGTCAGTTTTCAGAAAGACGGGTGGTTAAAAGATATACTCCTCACATTTATTAACACAGAAATGTGTCATTTTTATGTTCTGTGCATGTTTTGCCTTCCCTGTATATGGCCATGCTATTCAATATGATTATCAAACACATATATATATCTCGGATTATGAGATTATGTAAAATCGATATTATAACATGTTTTGTCGGAAGAAAATTATTCTAAAATAAAAACATATTATTTCACAAACGTCGCTTAGTGGTGCTCTGATGACCGACTTATACTTCACAGCTCAGTGTAAAACAATGGCGATATCTGGGATCTCAGCCACTACAATGTTTGTATACACACTTGACGACTCCCCAGAAGTTAAAAGCTTATCAGACCTGGGTGCCCTTCTTGACTCAAACTGGTCCCTTGCCCTGCATATGATAAAATCACATTCAAAACTTTCAGAATTCTGGAGTTCATTCTACACTCAACCCGTAATTTCACTAGACCCTAATCAATAATCTGCTTTTACAAAACCTTAATTTTATCATATGTAACATGCGTCTCCTCCATATCGTCTCCTTAAATCCAATCGAAATTATGTCAATCAGAAAGCATCCTACATGGAGCAGTAAAACTCGCATCATATAAAACCGATAAACCCATGGCTCGTACAGACCATGAATACTCCTCCCATCTACCGCGATTCTCCTTCTCAGTATCTCGTGCACTCAAATGGGTACCACCACGACTGCACACTTGTTTCATATGTACCCACCACTACTGCACACTTGTTTTTAAGTTAAAAAATAACATGATACACTGCACTGACCTCTCTTCATTCTTTTCATAAGGCAGCTAGATTACAGCCTTAGACGCGCTCACGTAATGGTCGAAACACTCACAGTACTAACTCCCCCTTTTACCTTCCTACACCTCAGATGAGACGATTATGGCAATCCTTAAATCATAATATATCAAAAACACAGAGTCTAAGCATGTTTAAAAACAATCTGCGCAACATTTTGCTAACCCACTGGCCTCATCCCGTATATCTTACTGAAATCTCTTAATTGATCGTTAATCTACTCTCGCTAAGCCTTTTATTAGGTACCTATACAAAAATATTTATCGAAATTTCTTTTATTCACTATTATATTTTATTTTATATAGAAATATTGCATTATGTAAATAATATATACCACATTCGACTATATGTAAAGAGATAGGGTGTCACACTCCGCAGCATTACATACCACTTACTTTTTGTAATTAGGATACCGTGGATAGAGAAGGTTAGAAATGAAGAGGTATTAGAAAGAATAGGAGAACAGAGGACTCTATGGAAGTCAATAAGGAAAAGGCGAGATAGATTGGTAGGACACCTTCTCAGGCATGAAGGTCTAGTCAGAGGCATATTAGAGGCAGAAACGGAAGTTAGGAAGGGTAGAGGTGCATTTCGAACCAGTCTTAGGACTGACGACCTTATGAGGCCCTCGGCCCGTTGATAGATAAATAAATAAGTTTCGTTTAAATCAATATATAAGTTCTTCTTTATTTAAATTAAGTTTTAATTTTCGTGAACAACAACACGTTCACTTCAAGTAAAAACATCTGCTCAATCTATTTTAATCGGAGAAATGAGCACGAGATTTCAACATCATCTGGAATATGGAAAATTTTTATGGTAACTTGTTCGGATAGTATGGGAGTACGTTTTCAAACAAGTGAGCAGTCTACTGGAAATAGGGGGAGATACAAAGGATAAAATTAGTTTTTATAATTACATCATCGCATACTTATATGGTGCTCAACAATTTGCACAAATGTAGATCTGCTATTATTACTGCAAAATTGTGAAAAATTAAGAGCAAATCAGCTAGAAGGGTATTCCCAATTAGCAAAATGCCCGTCTGTAAGTATGAATCCTCATTAAAAAGTTACTTAACCATCAAACTATCTCTAGGTCAAATCCAAGATCACATTCAATTGATTGGTTGAGTTTCCCTTCGAAAGGATAGGTACCTGTTTTGTCTAAAAATTTTTCCAAAATAATGATTACCAATCAGAACATTTCTTGTTTCTTTTCAAACATCTTTTTTGGGCTGTCCACCTGCTTAGAAACGTTATCCCTCTCTATTATCCGAACATGTTACCGTAATATTTGCCCGTATTACGGATGACGTTGAAATTTTATGTCCCGGCTATATAACGTACCTGACGGATGAAACGTAAAGTGAAAAATGACATTCCTGATGCTTGATGCTTTAGTATATTGTTAGATCTGTTTATAATTTAAATTTCTACTTCTATCAAAAGGTTCCTTTCTTTGTATAAATTTGGCTTTGGAATTGCTTCAGTAGGCAGAGCAAGATTATTATGTACGTAATATCAATATCTTAATCTCAAAATCTAAATGACGCGGATATGGGTTATTATCCGAAATTTCATTGTTCCTAATAGTTCATCGTGTACGAAAATACCGGTGATTATAATCCTGTCTTCTCTATTATTATTTTTAAACTCGTCATGTCTAACAGAGTGCTCTTGAAATAGTAGTGTCAAAAACACAAATTACATTCTTTAGGTATTGATGTAGGTACCAAACAATTTTGGAGCTAAATTATGACTCAACATCGCACATTATGTCGAAAATGAGTGCTATTACTTGTTTTCATTTTACTCTGCTTTTCTTTACCCACAAATATGAGATCGTTAGTTCTGCTCTGCTCTGAAAAAGTAAACTAACAAAACACATGAACCGTCGGTACACACACGTTTAAGAGTAATAGAATGTGTCCTTTTGTGCTCTTTATATGTTCAATGGCATAATGTCTTTATCCTACAAACTAAGTATTTAAACTTTGTAACAATGGCTTTTGATTTCATTCGCTTGAACTTCCGAACAAAGTTTTATTACCTGAAACCGAAATAAGCCTTCGATTGTCGAACTTACGAACAAGAAACAATATTCTCTTGATCGTACGGTCTCTACTGAAACAACAAAACTACTATTTTGCCTATAACAGCGACATATTTTTTCAATAAACTTTAAAGTTAAGCAATACTTTTCATCGTAACTATAACTAAAAATGCTCGTAGTTCTATTAAGAGCGTATGGTGTAGGAAAATTAGACTTTAACCTCAAACACACTGCAACCTGAACTGACTGCGATATCTCTGATTATCAAAAATTGGATGATAAATATTGGTGCGTTTTGTAAAAATATCGCGAAAATCAGTTTTTCATGTTTCTATCTAATTGAAGGTTGAATTTTTAAACTATTTAGTAGAGAGGAGCACACGACCGATTGGAAGAAACGTCTCATATCAGGCTGCATCTCACACTAGTTATTGCTTGCGTTATACGAGGGTGGATTGATAAGTTTCCGGCCTGACCAAGAAAAACAAGGTTTTTAAAAATTTTTTTTTTTTATTTCTCAACATAATCTCCTCCAAGGCTGATACATTTCTCATAGCGGTGTTCCAGTCTATTAATGCCATCTCTATAGACTGATTCGTCAAGCTCCTCAAAATAACCATTTACAGCTTCGATTACTTCTTCATTGTCCGCAAATCTCTTACCGCCAAGCCATTTTTTGAGATTAGGGAACAGAAAATAGTCACTCGGGGCTAGGTCTGGAGAGTAAGGAGGGTGCGGCATCAATTCAAACTTTAGATCGTTGATTTTAGCCGTCGCAACGATTGACGTGTGCGCTGGTGCGTTATCGTGATGAAACAAGATTTTTTTCTTCGCCAGATGAGGTCGTTTAATTTTCACCTCGTGGCTCAAACGTTGCAATAAGTCTGCGTAGTATTGACCAGTGATAGTATTACCCTTTGCAAGGTAATCAATGTATATAATACCTCTTGCATCCCAAAAAACAGTAGCCATAACCTTGTTCGCCGAAAAAATTGTTTTTGCCTTCTTTGGAGTTGGTTCCCCTGGTCCAATCCACTGTTTAGACTGTTCTTTGGTTTCAGGAGTGTAGTGGTGGACCCAAAAATTCGCTTGGATTACGCTTATACAATGACAAATTTGCGGTAGAAATGTTTTTTCGAATCAATTTTTGGTCGACTGTTAGCAAACGCGGCACCCATCTTGCACAGAGCTTTTCCATATGCAAATGTTGGTGCAAAATATGTTGCACACGTTCATATGACATCTTACAGGTCTCAGCTATCTCACGCACTTTCAATCTGCGGTCTCCCAGCACTATTTGATGAATTTTTTCGATCATATCTGGAGTTGTGACCTCAACGGGGCGTCCTGAGCGAGGCCCATCAGAGGTGCTCACACGACCCTTTTTAAACTCGGAAACCCACTGCTTAACGGTTGAATATGACGGGGAGGATGTCCCCAGTGTTGAGTCCATCTCTTTTTTAATTTCCTTCGGCGTTAACCCCTTCAAATAAAAGTATTTGATGACAGCACGATTTTCCTGCTTTTCCATTTTTACGAAAACCACAGAGGCGTCTTGTTCAGCGTGCTGTCAAACCTACACTAGCAAGGAGATCGGGCTGAAACTATAGCTACAAGCTATCCAAGGATGGTACTATAGAATGTCACCTCAAGGTAGGCCTAGTGGCGTCATCTCTTGGTTAGGCCGGAAACTTATCAATCCACCCTCGTAAGTGCAAAAAAAAAGCCCATCCTTCTACGACGAATTTGACAGCGCCTAGAACGCGTAATAAAATTCATTAAAAAAATATATTCATACCAGGCTCCTATTAAAGCGAATGAAAAATTATGAAAAATAAATCAGCGGAAAACGATCGATGGGCAGCCGATTTCAACTTGTACATCGTACTCTAGCGCAGAGCCGGGAAAACTCGGCTCTTTTGATTCCCGAGTGCTCCTCAGGTATAGCCAAAGAGCTCCTCATTGCTCCTGCGAGTGCGAGTGAGATGATTCTTTCCTTTTCTTATCCCTTCCATTTCGTAGATGAGTCCCCTCTTCCATAGCCAAAGCCAATAGTATTGCGAACGTAGTCCAGCATGTTACTCCTGAGCTGCGGGACGATCATTAAAAATTTTTCGTAGGTATTATTTAAGTTGCTAGAGAGGCTTCGCTTGTCTACGGGGTGAAGGGGCTTGATGAGTGGAAGGGAGAAGAAAAAGGGGAAGCAATATGGGTCATTACTGCTTACTCTGTCGTACCCATTGAAGGATATGGAGTGACCCAAAGTAACCTCAGGTAGCGGCTCCTACGAAGTTAAAGTTCTCCCGGTTCTGACCTAGAGGTTTAGACCATGCTTAGCATTTGGAAGGGTGCCGGTTCTATTTCGGTTCGGTTTGCCTCGGTCCAAGTTTTTCTGTGGTTTCCATGAATCACTTAGGCAAATGTTTTATTCTCTTCTATCTCATATTTCTCACCCGAACCAACACCCAACCATTCCCACAATTCCTGAAAGGAGGCTCAAGAGGGCCTTCCGTCCACCTTCCGGCGTAGTCCGGATGGACTGCCTGCCCACCAGCATTAGTGGCTAGTGGGAATGAAACACCCAAGTTTTTTTTGTTTTATCAATTACTAAGATCAGTATTATCAGCATCGTCAATATCAATATTCAGTAATCTCATCACTTACTTTCGGCGTATATATTTTTGTCTTCATTTTAAGTTAGTTCATAGATTACCGTACGTATTAATTTTTACACATCCTATTAATGGAGCTTACGCTGGTCTTTCGAGTATTCTTCATGGGGTACAATGTACACCGATGGAAATTTTTTTGTCAAGCGAGCCAAGTTCCTCAACATTTCGTGTATCTTTTGCAAACCACTACTTTTTCAAATGGACACCCTTTTTTTGTACAATGCCGCGAAAGTCTTATGACCGCAGTAACAATGTTTAACATACAGGGTTGCATTCTTTAAGAATCACTTTACGTGTTCTTGTTTGTTTTGTCAAAAGTTTCTTTTAAGCATGCAAAAAACTTTGTAAACTTTGAGCCGGGCAGCGGCGAAGACGAGTAGCGGTTGGCGATTCTCCTTCGCTCTACAGAGAAATTGTTCATCAACAGACAAGCAAAAGCGAAGGGAAAGTCGAAAACCACAACTCTTCGCTGCTGCATAGCTCAAAGTTCAAATAGACGGATTTCGATTGCACTTTTCGCATTCGATCTATGAACGTTTGAGAAAATAAAAGAGAAGAGGTTGTGAAATAATTCTTGAAGAGTAAAACCCTGTTTTGCAAATTGAATTTAAGGGCTCCTTGTTACAATGTGTGCAAATTCAGATCCTAATAATAACGTCTGTTGGGGGTTGATTAATATTTCATTAATTTTTGTTTTTTTAAATAAGGGTATCGGTATTGCTAAGCAGAAACACCTACTGTAATCGTGACAGCTATGTTTGAAGAAAAAGTCCTTTAAATTATAAGTGCAGATATTGAATTGCCCTAACATAGCCAAATCCAGGTGTGTAACCTAATCTAACGTAACCTACATATACCTACTTTATTTATTTATTTATTTAAGAACAATTAAGACAAAAGATAATTAACAAGCCAGCGAAATATTTAATAAAATTAAAAAACAAAAATGAATAAATAAGTAATATTTATTAATTATTCCTTAAATAAAACACTTTGTTTAATAAAAGCAACATTAAATATTTTTTACCACTTAAAATAATGTCCAAAATATGTCTGTCAGAAGAAAAAAATTGTAATAAACTCATGAGTAATGATGCAGTCATTAAACACCCAAATGTAATATTTCAGTTTTTGGAAATGCTATTTTTAGTTAAAAGATAACCACAAATTTCTATTTCTAGTTCTACATGAAAGGCAGGATTGGCTCGATGAGAATCTAAGTACCTACACCTACTGACATTGTATTTTCGTGAATAATAAAAATATTAGGTAAACATACTACGCAACCCTATTTTTAATCCGGATTAATATGTACGTTCATATAATCACCATTAGTCTACTTCCAAACCTTCTCAGGGAAATCAATAAAAGATTATATTTAATTTTATTACCTAATGGATTCGTTCATCTAATAAGTAATATAGAATACTACTGTTACTATTCCTTAAATCCATTATGTTTGGCACCTATGTAGGATCAGCTGGAGATATATTTGAAGCCCGCAAATGGTTATGTAGGTTGTAACAGAAATAAGCATTGAACTTTGGAGGGTGTACACTAAATGCAATAAACAATCGCATGATGAGTTCAGCAGCGTGCTTAACGGCAAAAATTTTTTTTTCAAGAAAATCAATAATTTACAATCCGATACCGGTCCTGTACGTGAATTGGCAACCTAAATAGCGTAATGCAATTATATGGATGGAGAATGTAAACATCTAAGATAAACATGAACAATTTAACACTAAGTAAATGTATGAACATAGAAGAGAGAAATAATGTGAGTAAACATTAATCGGTAATTGAGCACCATTTGAATAATCACAATTTTATTAAGGTAAATTTCTATACCACCGTTAACGTAATTGTCAAGGTGCGTTACCTTTTTGCGAGCGATTAATACTAATCACTAAATAGTATAAAACAAAGTCCCTTTCCCGCTGTCTGTCCCTATGTATGCTTAAATCATTAAAACTACGCAACGGATTTTGATGCGGTTTTTTTTGAAAGATAGAGTGATTCAAGAGGAAGGTTTATATGTATAATACATGATAATATAGTAGAGAAACACTGATAATTTTAGAGGTTTCTAATGTGATGTCGTAAATAAACACATTTTTTGCGCTTACAATGCAAACGCTGGCTGAACTATACGAGATAGATCAAAATAATGTATTACAATATTATACATCTTAAAAGGGTCTACAAAAAAGTCCGAGATGGTATATGTCTATCTGTTAGGGATAACCCACAATAACCATATTTTATCCTTTACTTTTTATGAGAAATAATGGCTTATTTACGAAGCGATTGTTAGCAATACAGCATTAATTTTTATCCAATTAAGTACCTTAAATACATTGTGCATTTAATATAGATCAATATGGCCCTTTACAGCATGTGATTTAAATGAATATTTTCGAAGATATTACAGATTTAAAATGCAGGGACATAGGGGTTGCGGCGGTACCGGCCGGGAGGCCGGTTTGTATTGTCTAATTAAAGAAAAAACTGTGAATGTTGTATATAAAGACATTCTGTAGTATATTTAGTATGTTCAGGGGGTATCTTTTGAAGATTTCCCCTTCTCGATAATAATCTAAACAAAACAAAAATATACGTATTTAGCATTCCACCCGTGCGAAGCTGGGGCGGGTCGCTGGTTTACTAATAAAGCCAAATAAGTCTCCAAAAATTTCAGACTACACATTTACCGAAAACAGCTCTTGAAATTTGCGTCACACCAATAGTGATTATTGTGAATATTCAAGATTTCATCCCGTGTAAAGCAAATTTTTCTGTAAAGAACACCTTATAGAAAAAATTAGGCTATGCAGCAGCACTTTTCTTTCGAAAGCACCGTAAATCAAGCGTTGCGCTCGCTGCAAATGATAAGTATGCAGCAACTGCTCCTTTAAAATTTGCCACACTGTTACACTGCTATTCGCATGTTGTATTTTGGGGATTGTCTTCTTGGAAATCGAGAATTTCCTCCCTACATCGGCGATATGGTTCAAACCTATATCATGTATCATGTCACATTAGTGTAACTACAATTTTTTTACAGTTACTGACCCACACTAATGATTGATGTGTTTCTGAATTATTTTATTGAACTGTACATCGATTCCGTATACAAAGTTTAAACGTTAAAAGAATAAACGTCCTCTAGAAGTTGAGTGTTAATATAAACACCCTGAATCACAGTTAATCTAATCTAACTAATAAACAATAAATGAGTAGAAAAATATAAAATTAAAACTACACTAATGCTGGTTGAATGCAGCGTTGCAAGTCGTATTTCTTTCGCAGGACCGGAATTGAATTTTTTCGAAAACGGTGAACTTTCGGATACAAACGTTTACTTACTTACTCACTCCTAGGATATATCCTGTACAGGACCCTAGTCGACCTTATGGGCACATATATCTAACGAAACAAAAATTTTCTTTTTTTGTTTTGTTATATACCTATGTATAGTATGACATTGTTTATCATTAATATTTTCAAAATTACAAATGGCGTTCACCACTTCGTCTAAAGTTCAAGTAAACTGGTCGGTATTCTGTCGAAGCTGTCTACAGTGTACTGATGAGATCCAAACAAATTGAAATCGCGATTCACGTCCGCCAGTTCTAATAGATTACCGATGAAGTTATTGTTGCGATAAAGTTATAATTGATTAGAAGAAAATATGCAGGAGTGCCGTAAAAGTTGGTAATCGCCTGTTCGTTGTCCGGATAAACGCGTTGTTAAAGTTTTTACTTTTCTAGAATAAGAGCATAGAAGACTGCAGCTACTTGTTTTGTTATATGAGAAAGGGACTCTTGACACGCAAACAACTATTTAGCGATAACGAGTAATGGTTGTACGCCGTTATATCATTTATAATCCTAATGAGATTCGATCGCCGATTCCGATGAAAATTCTGATGCAGACGTAGGTATTTCACCGATATTTTTCAATTATATTGTCTTCAATTCAACTTCGCTTGATAAAATTGACGTTTTATGCGGCGCACCTGGAAAAATTATTGCTTTATTGTATGACTGTACATATGAAGTGCTTTTACAGAAATTAACTATAAATTTTTTAATTTCCCGATAGAGCAGAAACAACGTTAGATATTCTACTAGCAAGTAAGTAATTGTTTTAAATGCAAATATAGAAGGAATTGCGAGTGGGATGCAGTAAAAATTTAGCAATAAGCATAACACAAGATAATTTAATATTTTACTACTAAAAGGTACTCCGACAAGGCTTTGAGTACCTATCTATACCTAGCAAAATCAGCAACTACATAAACATTTATTAAGTTATACTTCAAAATTCAAAAAAGAAAAAAAAATGTGCAATTTTATGAAACCACGATGCAAGTAAAATTTTTCGGTTTGTAGCCATTTAACTGTAAATTTCCGGAAAATTATTCGATTTAGGGTATTAAAATTAAAACCGCGTTCTTAATCTTATCTTAATGATTAGAAAATGGGAATGATAATGGCAAACCAGCAGTAGGCAAGACATCTAACTATGAATTTTATTTTCAATCTGCGTATGAGAGTACGCAGTACATAATAAATACAGTAATTCAGATGATAGACGCATGTTAAAAACTGAGAACAGTATTTATTTAAATCATTGAATCATTTTAAACTTCAGTTATTCTGTCAATAACTTCATCTTCGCTTTGAGTTTCACAGTCTGTAAATGTAATTGTCATACACTTGCACGAATGAGTGAGAATATAATGCTACACGGTTAGCTCATGCGAACCGTAGGCGCCGTCATATTTGCCTTGGCTGTTCTGCTTTCAGTTTTACCCCTACTCCGCGGCCGGCTATAATATAACATGCAAAAAATGGACGAAAAAATTTGAGGTGATGTAATAAAAGCTTCACTTTAAAAAAAATGTTTAAGAAAGGTTTATTATATTACTACAGTTACTAATCATGCTTTTAACTAAAAGCATTTGAATAAATTCGGATCATATCTAAAAATGAATTGGGGTAAATTATGGAAAAAGAAAATTCATACTAGGCAAAAATTGCGGGGTTACTTTTCTAAGCAGGTGGAAAAAGCAGCTCGGAACAAGAGGTAAATACAAGAGTGAGTCTTCCGTACTCCTTTAATTATACGTAACCAAGATAGTGCTCAAAAAATTACAGAAATGTAAAACGATATACCTTATTGAATTCGCGAAGGAGAAAGTGTGAAAACAAAAGAAACTGCACAGGAGGAAAACCAAAATTATTGCAAATAAGTCATTCGGAATATGAATAGTTAAGAACCGAACAGCATCAAAAGTATTTCAAATTATGAAATTTTCCACTCTTTTCGTTACTTCAAAAAACAAACTTACCTCTGTTAACATCATCCTTTTCGTTTTTTTCAAATATTCTTTAAAAGAATCGGTCCATCTTTATATTTCTACATAATACTATGCCCTTAGATTCATTTAATGTCTTACTTTCATCACACCCTCCTGAAATATCATTGAAATTTCATCCCTTTTTCACATTTTCTACATAATCTTTTTTTATCCAATAGTTACACTCTACTTTCATTTTCCATCCTACAACTTGTTATTACATCCACGTTCTTTATCTGCTTCACTTACCCCAATACACAGTTCCCCCTCCCCCTTTTCATCTCTTTACATCTTACTGACACCATTTCTCTCCTGTTCTAACGCATTCATTTAGTTGTTCCTGAATAAGCATTAAAACGCATTTTTTAATATCCTTTTCGTCTATATTTCTTTTCTTGCATCCCCATTCCTTAAATTTTACAATTTCTAGTTTCCTCAACTATCTTTTCACATTTTATTTTCCTCCTAATAACCAACAACGTAATCCGCCTTACTACTACCTAAATTCAAAGCCCACTCTATATATTTCTTATAAACATCTTCCTGCTTCTGTGCATTTTATGCCTATGTATACTTAAACCCCCATAAAAACATATACTTGTAAATACAGCATCAAACAACAATTAAATCAATATTACACAGCCCTTGAAGTATCCCCCATATACTTCCTTATCATTTTCTATAATAACTCCCTTTTCCCTCTCTTCCTTTTCTGCCTCTTACTTCCCCAAATTATATATACTTTATCTTACTTGCATTTAACTACAATCACTTCCTTCTTGTGTATCCTTCTATCTAAACCACCAATAATCCTTTTCAACGCACTATGATTCGTGGACATCAAAAAAACAACTTACTACTACCCCTCCCTTTCTTTGATAATTAATAAGAGTAATTGCAGTGGGTTTTTGAAATTGACTACTTTATTTTTCCGATAGAATATAATAATGTTAAAAAAGTAGAACCTTATAAAGTAATTTTAAACACCCATATCCAACTTTAATTATAAAAACGAATTCGACAAAAACACAACTTGGACAATTGACAGTAGGTGTTGCTTTGAGAAATGCATTTCAATTTGCCGCTTTTTTGAAGATTAGTATGCTTCTGTAATTTCAAATAACTTTGTCCATAAACGCATCCTCTCTGCATACATACATGTAAATGCTTTTCCAACGAAATACTTTAAAAGAAGCAACGTGTAATTTCCATGCTTACCGTAACACTCACTGAAAGCTTGTGAGAGACTTTTTTGTAAAAACAAAAAGCATTAATCAGTCTGCTGTTCACAACTCCATCAGAAAAGACTTCGGGCTTGCTTTTGTAATTGCAAACGTTATCATAAAAAGAGTTCGCTTTTTAGCAACAGTGGAGTATTTACGACGGTATTTGAACAGATTTGGTTATGCGAGGGCCAGCAATAGGAGCCTTAATTCAGCAAAAGGTCAAAGAAGCTAAATCGTTGCGGAATTGATTTGAAAGTTGATTGATTAAATACAAGGTTCAGAATTTTGACTGTTTAGCCAAGGATTTAACAACTAATTCTTGATTATTTTGGGATAGGAGCATACTTTATTTCCATAGGCAGGACATTTAAAACTCAGTTTAACTCTTAAAAGGAATGAAGAATTGAATAATTTTTATATAATTTGCTTACCTACTTTTTGTGTGGTAGGTAGCTCGACGAAACACAGTTTTCTTTTTGTTTAGATTATTCTCAGGAAGGGGAAATCTTCAAAAGACACATCCAGAAGGGAGGTAATATCGGATTTTTACTGACTAAAACCCCTCCTCGAGTGGGGAGATCAACCCAAGTTGTACATCCCCAAGAAGGAAATTAAAAGGTTGCAAGTGGAAAGACGATTGAGTTGGAAAAACGGTTGAGTGCTGGGAGGAGACGAGAGTATTTGGCGGATAAAATATCAAAACTAGGTGGCTCACCTCTGATGTGACGGATGGATACTCGCGCTAAAGAGCGAAGCTAGAGATGAATAAATATTTAGAGATGAATAGAATGTGACAGAGCCTTTGGAAATAGTCGTTTGGTTTCTGGGCGATGTTGGATTGTCGAGATGTTGAGGTTTGCGTGATCTAACACTGAAGCTCGAAGGTTTGTCGCGAATGAGATTGTAGCCTCAGGGAGATAAGGTAAACAGGTTTCTTTCAGAATTTGGGAATTTCTGATAAACAAGAGGTGGTTTAGTACGGAACGAAGAATCCGCATGTAGGTACCTTGCAGAAGTTTTAGGCGGTGGGGAAGAGCGCAGCCCCAAACGGGAATGGCGGGGGAGCAAATGCTCCTGATGATTGCATTAAACGCACCGATTTTTGATTGTTGGGAGATGGAGTTGTTTCGGAAGAAAGGCTTGAGTACGATGAATGCACCCATGACCTTGAAACGAGTGGCTGAGATGTGTCGCAGCCTGGTTAGGACTCTGTCAACTCCATCACATACCTAAGCGTCGTCTTAGGTACTTATGTGACGAAGTTGCTCCATTTGATGGGGCGGTTGTTTACGATGGCGGAGGGAGGTTGCTTCCGATTTGTTCTCGTTAATGGAGTGTTTTCATTTCCGATATAGTTTAGGAGCAGGGGCAGAAACTTATTATTTCTAGCTGGGCTTTAGAGAATGGTTTGGGTAGAGTTTATGAGGCCAATGTCATCAGCGTAAAGAGCAGTCAGAATCGAGAGTGTAGGAGGGCATGTCTGCGCAAAACAGATTAAAAGGAATGGTAGACAGAACACAGCCCAATTCTATCTACTGTCTAAAAACAGCGTTTCATAAAGTACCAAAAACGGCGTGGTGAACGTCATATAGGGTTTAGTGCATATATAGTGGCATTCAGTACCTTCAACAAGATCCATTTACGTTGATTGTTATCATACTGAATCGCACTATATGGCGTTTACCACGCCGTTTGTGGTACTTTACTTTTTGAAGTTACTGCTATTATCGCAAAAACACCAATAAGTTAATTTTGAAAACGTCAAACTAAAAACAATAATGTATTCGCACCCAGAATATGTGAATATGACCAAATATAGCCGATGCAATGAGAATATTGCTGGCGGCATACGCGAATACAGCGTAAGTTTTCAGGACAGAGAATTTTTACATCAACAAATTTTGAACGGGCTCTACAATATGCTGATACAATGTCACTGCTGTTCAATACTTGTGGGACACAGGAAGTGTCGTGCCTCACCAAGGGGATGAACTCCAGCAAAAACAACCGGTGAGTACTACCGAAATCGTTTTACGATTAATAGAAGACGATCCCTGTTTGAGTACCCGAGTCATTGCACGGCAAACAGGGGTTTCGGGTGATATAAAGTAACCTGCAGTGCTCCTCTACAGCGTGTATCGACACCGTGCTACACAACCACGCTAGGTAATCCTGGCAATCATTGGCGGAGCAATTGGGGCTTTCGGTAAGGTCACTATTCTCATGTTTATGTATAGGGTCAATTGAAAAGTTCCCGGCCTGACACATAGATGGCGGCACTAGAACTAAATCCATATCATTTTCAGTTAGTCCTAACCTTCAAAAGACGCGTCTATAAATTTGACGGCTGTCGGATCATTAGTTTGTGAATTATAGCATTTTTAGTGAAGCAACTTTTGTTATTGTGAAAAAAATGGATAAAAAGGAATTTCGCGTGTTGATAAAATATTGCTTTTTGAAGGGAAAAAATACAGTTGAAGCAAAAACTTGGCTTGATAACGAATTTCCGGACACTGCCCCAGGAAAATCAACCATCAAGGATTGGTATGCTATGTTATATAAGTGGGTGGGGCGAGATGGCTCATTCTATTTCTTCTTCATTAACATTTCGGAGTGTATATCAGACCTAGTGTATAAGCTGTTTAGCAGTAAATATCACAATAATGGCGATATAAGTACTACTTCTTCTCGTATTTCTGTAGCAAGGGATTTCTTTAATATTATTTTAAATCATTTTTTCGATTTTTTATTTACCCACTACAAACTACCTCAAATTAATGAGAGAAAAATTGTTGCTGTTGTCACAACCCGGCCGGGAATCGAACCCGGGACCTTTGGCTTTACGCACCAATGTTCTGTCCACTAAACTAACTGGTTGCTGTTGTCACGTTCTCGTAGTTTAGTGGTCAGAACATTAGTGCGTAAAGTCAACGGTCCCGGGTTCGATTCCCGGCGGGGGTGTGACAACAACAATTTTTCCCTCGTTAATTTGAGGTAGTTTGTAGTGGGTAAATAAAAAATCAAAAAAATGATTTCAAATTAATATTGCATAATAATCCACTGTTAAGTAACTAACAATGTCATATGATTTCATATATTTAAGAGATTTCTTATTAAAATTTTGAAAAACCTTAAACATTTATATTTTATTGTTGATTACTTTTTCTAACGTACCTATATATTCGTAGTTTTCTAGTGATTTGTGCTTATATTTTATAACAAACAGAATGTACTATTTCGTGTTTAACTTGAACAAAGCAGAATCGCGCTCCGCTTGCCTTTATTGTAGTGTTTGCTCATTAATTCTAACCTAAGCGTTTTCAATGGCCTTTTGCAGTCTTAAAGTGAAAATAACAGCTACATTCGCAGTCAAACAGAGCCAACGCCAGACGCCGGTAGTAGACGACGCAACCAACGTCGTAGTCGTTGTCGTTTCGACATTACTACTACCATCGCCGCGGTTTCTGTTTCCAAGTTCTGGCGCAGCCATTTAAACTTTAATGGACTTTGTTTTAGTTAGACAGAGGGTGGCGTTGCGCTCGCTCATGCTTGCGAAATGTTCAGCAGGTATAAATGCTTATGTAAGTTGGCTGGTACCGACTACCGACTTGTAGCATACATTTACTTGTGTATACAAAACTATATACAATCATACATATTGTAACATTTACGTGAGTGTACGACCCTAATTAACGGGTCAGATTCACCCGTGTACATTGCCAACTGGTCTATTCAAAAGTGTAATATTGTCTAAGTTGTAATGGAAACGTGCAATAAATAATCTATGCTCACTTAGGTACAACTTGCAACTGTATCGATCCGAATAGTTCGAACAGTCACTAAATAATTGGATTTATAATAGATTTATAATAGCGCATTGTGTACCATCTTTATATAAATTTAGTTCGCCGATATGTTTCCAATTCTAGTTTCTCTCGTTGGTCTATCTCAATGGTTACTGTATTTAAATTATATATGAAGTTACTTATTATCTAGGAACCGAATTATATGTAACATTAATGGCTTAAAAAAAATAACCAAAAGAACTTAGGAGTAGTTGTGGTTATTATGGTAAGTAAGTCCTTTTGGTTGTCATATTATTTTCACTCCACAGTCTCCTGAATGAATATATGCATGAAAAGCATCAAAATATGCAACGTTTAATTAACAGCATATATTAAATATTATTTGATATTCTGTTAGTTTTGTAAATGTAAGCAATCAGATACTGTTCTCAGTGCAGGGTCCTAGCCATTGAATAGGGTAGAGCGGGATTGTCTTTTGCTGTAATTTAGTCGGCGCTTTCACTTTACATAAATTATATTTTGGCTTTAGGTTCATCATCATAAGGTCGTCAGTCCTAAAACTGGTTGGACACGCATCTCCACTCCTTCCTATCCTGAGGTAATCTTCGTATTTCCCTAAAACCAGAACAATACACATACTTAACTATTCGCGAACAGTAATCTAATCTAGGTCTGCTTCCACTCTTATTAACTCCTGTTTCTTAATTTAATATATCTAACTAGACCGTCGTCCTACCAACCTATCTCGCCTATTTTTTATTAACTTCCATAGAGACCTCTGTCCTATTTTTTCTACTCTTCATTTCTAACCTTCTCCTTCCACGGTATCCTCATCATTTCGCCTGTAATACCACATTTCGAACGCTTCTAATCTTTCCCGCACCAACTGACCATGTTTCGCATCCGAACAGCGCCGCGCTCTAATCATACACCTTTAACAACCTTTTCCGAATTTCTAAATTAATCGTTTGCGAGCCTGGAAGTGACTTCTTTTTATTGAAGGCGACTCGACCCTGCGCTAGTCATTCCATAGTCAACCAGATTCGTTTGCGCTCAAGTGTGAACAAAATAATATTAAAATTACTAATAAATTTTGACCTCTTTTATTAACGAAACCCTTAACAGTTCGTATTTAACATTATAACTCAGTCTGAGGATGTCCTTCATATTTATTCCTTGCTTAAGAAATTCTCTGACAATTTTCTCTATTTGTTATGTATTTTATTGAGTCCTGTCTTGAGAACTTATTAGGCGCAATTTATCTTCAGTGTGCCAAACGAGAATAAAATTGTTCAAAAAAGGTAACATTTAATTAAGGTAGGAAACGAGAAGATAGGAAAAGAGAAAATAAACGCTTTCCTTTTATTAGACAAACGTCTTGTCTTTATCATTTACTTAGTACTTTTTAAGGCGCCCTACTCGATGCTTTTTATTGGTAAAAATTCCAGTCTTTTTCGATATTTCTGTTACGGACTGTTGGCCTTTGTTCACAATATTCTCCATTTCATTATAAATTTTCTCTTCATTGCGTAATTTAATTAGCAAATTGCGCATCATGTAGCTCAGAAGTTTGCATATTTTTATGCCACTAATGGCCAGCGACTAAACAAAACTTAGATGCTTGTGGTTCATATTATACATAAAACAGAGTAATTAACTAGATAATTATGTGCAACCAGAAGTAAACGTACTACCTACCCTTATACGAGCTGATGCACAAACTTTGCTTGAAGCAAAATATACTTCATTTAATAAAATAATCGATTAGTGAATTTAACTTTTAACTTTTAATTTACCAGAAATTGCAAATTGGAATCGATCTAACAAGATAAACGTTAAAATTTCACAGAACTGAATGTCACCTTTAAATTTAATAGATAAGTCTATATTATTGTAAAAGAAAAAAAATCTTTAGGGTTTTTAATTCCCACCAGCTACTAACGCTGGTAGGCGGGCAGTCCCACTGGATTACGCCGGAAGGTGGGGCGAAAGGCCCTCTTCAGTCTCCTTTCAGAAATCGTGGGATTGAATGGATGGTGATTGAGGTGAAAAATATGAGACGGATGAAATGAAGATAGAAAAGAATGAAAGATTATCTGTGGAATATTACTGCTCCAGAATTTGTGTATGTGAACCACAAGATACCACAAACCAGGGGAGACGGACCTGGTCCAGTCTAAACCTATAAGTCATGTCGTTCTATATATAAAAGAATAAACTGGGTGATTGATATACAGGGTGTTTCTGCAATGTGTCACATGTTGGATGTAATTAATAGGGAATCGCTTGGTAAGTAAAGAAGCGCGATTAAGCAACAAGAAAATTTGTAAGAACAATAGAAGAAATTGTACTCCCAAGCCGGTATTGAGAGTTACTTTGGGGGCTGTCATGTATGAAATAAGAATTTTGTTTTCTACGGCGACGATATCATTCTGGCGTCGACGTCCACGGCTTTCGCATGTAGGGTGTACATTACCGGTATTTCTTAATCTTTATACTTCATTTAAGTTGATTCGTAGGTGATGTCGATATACACTGCGACCGTTACCGCATTCTCCGTAAATTACTATAATTTCACAGAATTCGCTCTACTGGACGCTATTGTAACAACTACTGTTGTTACTGACCTATTACAGTGGCACGCTGGCCTACCTTCTACCAATTCCAAAGAGCTACTGTAGACAGGTTGTAACATAAACATCGTAAATCACACTGATCTAATCTAACAAATAACAAAGAATGCATGAGTATAAAAATACAAAGCAAATGCAACACGGGTGCTGCAAATTAATAGCTTATTAACTGCGTGGTCCTATCAGGACCGGACTGGCTCCTGCCCGTATTTTCACACATATTTTCCTCGAAAATGTTGGATTTTCGGATCACTAAACTTAATTTTCTTGCTTTATAATGCCCTCCTGCAAGCTTGCTACTTATTTCAGAAACACCCTGTATAATGCACAGATCAAACTTCCGGGTCTAAAAACATGAAATTTTACACAGACGTTCTTTATACAATGTGGGCTAATACTAACAGAGGATTTTCTTTAACATGCAACCCTTAAGGACACAAAAACGGTGTTCAAAATTTGATGTATCAATCAAGAAACAGCTTCGTCAGGAATCTTGAAATTTTGCACAAAAGTTCCCTATAAAACGGCATCATCTAGCATAAGACGAGTTGTCATTCTAAGAGATGTGAAACGAGGATTAAAAGTTGTACAAGTATAAAAAAAAGTCAAGGTATAAGTGATAGTAAATGCACGATCGACAGAGACAACGTGATGTTCGTGAGTTTAACAAAATTAACTTGTAAGACTGATAACGTCAAAAAATATTTATTTACACTAATTATTAAAGAACTTAAAAACACTATTAAATTATTACTAAACTTAGGTTATGAATTATTCTATTTATTTACACTACCGTTGATATATGACTGTTCACTGCGCTATTTATTTCAGGATTCACTACTGCAACGGTCAATTTATTTCTTTCTCCTCTCGGCGATCGTCTCTTCCTTTAAATACACTTTTGTTTACTTTCGGGAACCTTCTGGAACGTCCGGATAGTTTATTTTTTCTTTGAACTGTTTAACTGCTTTCCCAGAACGCAGGTACGACACACACATTTACAAATACGGTACACATGAAGAAAGGCGCCCGCAGCTAGTCGGCGAATCGATAAGCCGTTCATCGCACATAAACACACCTATGCTCGCTACAATACCATACAAATTTGGATGAGTTACGAATAGTGCATAATAAAATAAAAGTGTATTTCATAGTCGTTCATTTTCAGGTAAAGTTTTCTTATTTATATTTCCTTTGTAAGTGTATATTTATTGGAATCTGTCGAAAACAGAAGACTGAGTACAATGAAAAATAGTGTGAATCATTACGAAAATAATTTAATGCCTAGCGAAATATGTCGACAGACGGTTTTACTTTGCCTATTACAAAATCGTAACAAAAGAAGAATGATATCCAGAATGACGCTGGTTAAGATAGGATCAAAAGATAATTACGACAATTAGAGGATTTCAGACATTCCATTAGAAATGCTCCATGGATTGGTTTGTTTGTCCTCAAGGTGAACACCCTACCGTGCGGTTGGATGTGAACAATATTTATGAGAATACGAACCTGTTTGCTGACAACATTTTCACACTCGAGGGCTCATATATAAAAGAATAGAGGGGAACATGGAAAAGCACTTGACTCAGTTAGTCTCATAGCGAGAGTATGACACGGTGCCATACACCAAATTAATTCTACTGAAGCTTAACTTTTGTCACTCGAGAATATCATTCGTATGGTCACAGATGACAAAACTGTAATTCTTCGAGCCACAGCTTCTTCTTAAATTGTTAATGCGTGAGCAGTTTTCATAAGAAATGACGTCATTAATTTCTGTGAAGAAGATGTTTATTCGTTATTTTTTTTCAGTCATTCGAAATTAGTGATAAATTATGTATTAAACACTATTGATAATTCAGATTTCAGTCGTTGATTTCTTCTTTAGAGTAAAAGACCTGAATTGACTATCATGAGAAAAAAATACTTCAATGGGTTTCACTTAAATCAGCTGATGCTTGTAAGTGGGCTATTCTACCGATATGTCCTCCCATATTAATAATGCCCGTAAGTTTAAGTGTCATGGACTACGTGAGAAATTAAACGACTGTTTCTGTCTCTGTTTTGAAGTTTGACTTGTGGTGCGCATTTATCTCTTTAAAATATACGTTTCTAGTCACCGAATTGTGAATACATATAGATAATGAAATAACCTCTGAAATAGATACTGTAAATGTTCGACAGAATGTTGAATAAAAATTTTATTACTGCACAGAAGTGAATGGCTGTAATTTAAACATTTAATCAGTTAAAACTTTTTTTTTATTTAATTCCGCCTACGTCTCCAACTGGGTTTTCAGCGTACAATAAAAAAATGTCAGCATGCTTGTAAGTAAAATTAAAATACCTACCTTTTAAACGATGTGTCACTTGACTCCCCCTGCGTGGCATTGAAGATTCTTGCCATCCCCTTTAGAACGATGTCCGTATATCTATAAATTTACAATCAAAAGGTGTCCCCCTTTGAAGTTAAAATCGACCCGTTACAGGGGTTTACAAAAATATAATTGCGGTGGATAATTTTCTAAATGGAAAAAATTGAAAAGTATCTTTTACAATTATGCTCGTGAATATCTCTCGTTGAATGTCATCGCGTTCTACCTGCTGCCTCAAGACAGCGTTTTATGAATTACTACAAACAACATAGTAAACGCCATCTGTAGTATATAGGGAAATTAAAACAATGGAAACGAATATACAAAGAACTTAAGAAAACCAACATCGGTATACAACTTAATTTAAAAATAGCCACAATTAAAAAATGTATAGGTTATTGTGACCCAATACGTAGACACTATTGAGTTAAAAAAAAACAATTCTCTTGAAAAACAGGTTTCTCTGCTAGGTAAATAGTTAAGCAAAATTAAGTTGTTAATATCCATTGCTGTCAAATAAAATTATTTAGTTTCGTGCAAATATAGACTTTAATGTTCACTCGATACGTTGGTTCAACTTAACAGAAATAGCTTGGCCCCTGAGATTTCAAGAGAATGACGCAAAAGATAGAAAGAAAGAGCATTCGGAAGGAAAAGGATGCAGTTTGCTGCTCGATAGTTATGCTGTTTTTCAAATCGGGTCCTTATTGTACAAGTAAACTCACCCCAGTGAATCTTAATTGTACCGCTAATATTTACACCAAAACTACTAATGCACGTCAGATGAAGCAAATTCACTTATTTTGCATTTTATTTATTTTTTTAATATATTTTGAAAGCTGAAATATTAGTCTGAAAATTCATTTTTGAATTTTTTACCCACTACACACTACCTCAAATTAATGAGGGAAAAATTGTTGCTGTTGTCCTTTGGTTTTACGCACCAATGTTCTACCACTAAACTACGAGAGGTGACAACAGCAACAACGATCAACCGACCTACAAGGTTAACGATCCGTCGAACTAATGTAACTATATATACTGAATATACTATGATTAAACATACATATAATTTAGACATCTTTTTTAGACAACAGCAACAATTTTTCCCTCATTAATTTGAGGTAGTGTGTAGTGGGTAAAAAATTCAAAAATTAATTTTCAGAATAATATTTCATATTAAACTAACTCACTTCTAAAAAAGATGTCTAAATTATATGTATGTTTATTTTGAAAGCATTTTACCCATCTCAAAAATTAGGTGGATATTGTTAATTATATCTACCTATCGGTGAAGTTTCGGATTTAAAGTTGTTTTCTGATAATAAGGGGCGAGATTTATATAGGTACACCATCATGTCAAATGACTGTCCCCAGTACAATATCAATTCTGTTCATCGCGCATTGCTGTGTGTAAATATTCCAGGGGCCAAACTATTTCTGTCAAGCACTACATGTTATATTACCTTTTTGAGGCTCTTTCATGAATAATACCTGCATGAACTCTACTCCTATTATATGAATTAGTTAAATGTAGATTGGAATTTCTCTTCACAAATCTTGGTTTCATTCTGTTCGCCTTTGCATCGCTGTACTTTATTGGACTCGTAATTGAAAATATTTGAACCTTTCATAATGTGGAAAATGATACAAAATTCATTCTTGAAAGGAGGAATGTTTCCACATATAGGTACAATAACAGGTATATGACATACCTACTTGTGTACTTGGATAAGATGAAGATTGCGGTCTTATTGTAAGTTTCGGGATATGAATATAGATAGCGAAATAACGTGATGCAAATACAGAAAACGGTTTATGATACTGTTTACTAACATACACATAAATGATTATCATTTTATTTCGTTATCTTCATGTACAGTCCTTGCTATATGCCGATTATAAAATGATTTGTAGGCAGCAACAGCATCTCTGAAGTTAGCTCCGCAGTGCTGCCAACTTTATTTTTGACGGACACGCTTAAAATAGCGCAGGGTCGAGTCGCCTTAAAACCAAAGAAGTCACCTCTATGTTCGCGTACAATTAATTTAGAAATTCGAAAAAGTTTGTTAAAGGTGTATGTTTGAAGCACGACGCTGAACGAGTGCGAAACATGGACAGTGGGCACGGCGGAAAAGAAAAGGTTACAGGTTAAATGTTACAGGCGAATGATGAGGATACCGTGGATAGAGAAGGTTAGAAATGAGGAGGTATTAGAAAGAATAGGAGAACAGAGGACTCTATGGAAGTCAATAAGAAATAGGCGAGATAGGTTTAATGTGGGTTGTTCCAGTTCCAGGATGGGAAATAGTGGAGATGCATGTCCAACTAGTCTTAGGACTGACGACCTTATAATGATGATGCTTAAAATCATAATGTTACGTTAGGAACAAACGATGTGAGTGTTGTCATCATCACGTCCTGCCTTTTGTTTGTTAATCAGCAGTTCATTTAGGTTATGTTGACAACTTCGCCAGACTTCCTACGACTTTCATGAAGGGTGTTATTTTTATCGATGTATAAATCAGTTGTGAATGATTACCCAATATGCCTCCGTGACATAAGAAGTTGTATTTGTATACTGTACATTGTACAGGTGTTGCAGGACTGCAGAACTACCAATAAAATGAGATATTGATATATATTTACAACCTAATCCTTTTATATAATAATTGAGTGGAGTTACGCTACAGCTTACACTGATTTGCTTGTGCAAAATCACCTTTTCCGCCCGTGTCGTGCTGATTAACTTTACATCAAATGAATACTTTGCATCTTTGGTCGAGCGCGTTGCGGTGTCCTTTATGGATATTGAACTGAGCCACATGACGAGCTCTATGCACTACCTGAACTGGCATCTCTTCTCTCAGTACCCACATTTGATAGCATAAAGCAGTAGATTTATTCAATGAAGAATATTCAGTTTGTGAGAATTTTAGAAGTTTCTGTAGTATTTTCAATGCATTAAAGTGAATTAATTTAATCTCAAGTTAATGAGGTTATCTGTAGTGATATGTATGGACAGTTGTTAGGGTTATCAGCACCATTGAAAGAAGGGAACTCTAAATGAAGGTACCAATATGCGTGCATTTATTTTAAAACAGAAACATCTGAATATGACTCAGACTTGATCGTATATATATGAAGATAATGTTTAAATAATGGTGAAGTAGAAAATGGAATCAATGAAGTATTTAGCTTGAGAGCGGGTTTTTTGTCTCACTGAGGACTTGTGATTGCTTGAAGAATTTCTATACTAATCGATGAAAATAATGTAAGTAGAGGAATCAGTTCCGAGGAACTTATTTTGGCATTATTTCAAGTAAGGAATATCAGGAATTTAGAAAAAGTGACCACAACTACGTACGGTAGCAAGCGTAAAACGTGTCACTCAATAGGATGCAAAAAAGGATTACTTTTTACTGGCTAGGGTAAGTAGATGATAAAAGAATGCAATAGGAAACGTTCAAAAAGGATTTATGAGGAATCGAAGAACAAATAAAAGAAAATATATTAAAGGAAAAAGTAAACAACATCATCATTATTTTCATAGAGTTGCCAGTTATGATAGTGGCTGGACGCGCACATCCACTCCTTTCTATGCTGAGCTAATCTTTTCATTTACTTAAAACAATAACAACCCACATCCTTAATTATTTGTGAACAATAATCTAACCTAAGTCTACTTCTACTCCTTTTAACTCCTGTTTCAGCTTTCAATATGTCTTTAGCTAGGCCGTCATGCTTAGAAAGGTGTCCTACCAACTTATCTCGTCTATTTCTTATTGACTTCCTCGCCCTCTGTCCTCTTACTCTTTCTAATATATCCTAATTTCTAACGTCTATCCACCATCCCCATCGTTTGCCTGTAACACCATATTTCGAAACGGTAACAATCTTTTTCTAATTTCTAAAATAATCATTCCCGATCATAGAAATTATTTCTTTTTATTAAAAGGAACTCGATTCTGGGCTGCCCTTTACCTTATATCTCTACAGTTCCTTCCGGAAAAATTCACACTAGGCACGAGCGGTCTATTGCGGTCATTCCCTTTAATAAATGACACCGAATCTCCTTTTCTGTTTACCGATTGCATCCGCGAATAATGAGATTTTTAGCCGCGAATACAGGAACTGGATTGCAATTTTTTCACCCGCGAATAATGGAAACGCGAATAAGGAAACCGTGAATAAGGATCTTTTACTATACGCACATAATAAGGGGTTTACAAATACACACAGTTGTGCTATATAGGGTCACATAGTGTGATTAATGATCACTACTTTGTTCACCATTTCGTTAGCTCTGCCATCTGAGATACAATAGAATTTAGTCATCTACAAACATATACCTACTTTTAAAAAAGTATTATTTTTTCAACCCCTGAAATTGCTTTGTTCGTGGTTAAAATAATCAGCCTTTGATCGTCGTACATTTAAATTCCTAAAGCATCCCCGGTAGCTCATTTTCATAACGTTCAATGTTGTTCGTTACATGTTGTTTTTTCTTTCCGTTTCCTCTATTCGTAATCATTTGACAATCGAAACCGTGTCGAGAATAATTTACCTTTATGTGGTTTCGCAAAATGCGTGTAGGCAACAGGAACAGTGAAATTTTTGTAAAAAGAAGCCAGGCAACGTGTTCAGGACCCGAAAAAATTTCCGAAGCGTGAATATTATTACCTGCAATAAAAAGTACAAAGTTGCCGTTGCGACAGCAGCTCCTTTGATAGAAACGTATAAAAAGGAAATTAATGCCTTTCTCTGATGGGAATAATACTAGGAATAAGCCAACTGAATATGCCCGAAAAAATCCAACCAAGCAACTCCGCAATATTAAGTACCGAATAGGAATCTTAATAGGAACAGGTGTGCATGATCTGCATAGAGAAAAGCTCAAAAATTTTGAGGTAAAATAAACTTGGAAAAGAGAGCAATAAATTTAGAATTACGAGGATCAGTTTTTTTAACCTCAAATAGGCAATAAATGAAAATCAAGTGAATATAAGAAAAATTATTGCTAAAAGTTATACGTACACTCTTACCTCGATGATATAGGCATTTTTCGTACTTGCGGATAATCATTCCAAGACCTTCATTGACCAAGAACTTTTGTTAAATTTTATTTTCTGTTTCATTTTGTTATCACAACAAAGTTGATAAGTTTATTAAAAGTTTATCACCAAATCTGAGTTTCGTTCGTTCAGTTTCCTGTGCTAGTCGTCAGCAGTTTGGTTATATTTAAGAGTTACTGCAGTTTGTAGTACATAATTCATAATGTTTGAAAAAGTACTTAGAAACTAATTTATTAAAAAGCTTATATTCTTGGTTAGAAAGACACGAATTGCTATTCTGAACAAAGTAGTTAATTAATATAAAATCACTAAAATCTAAAGAGAAAATAAGGAGGAATCAATCCATACTTTTTATATTAAACGTATTATTACTCGCTAGAGAATCTCCAATAATAACGTAGATACAAAGAAATTTAGGATTATCGGTTTCCTCCCGGTCATATCAAGTTGCGCAAGACAGAGCTAATGCTTCTTCGATGTAGATTGTTTTGCTTCAGATAATATATTTTCACGACTATGCAGTTGTCTTGTGTGATACATGACGGAAAAAAAACTTTTGGGTGTTTCAATCCCACTAGCCACTAATGCTGGTGGGCGGGAAGTCCCTCCGGACTACGCTGGGAGGTGGGCGGAAGGCTCTCTTCAACCTCCTTTCAGGAATCGTGGGAATGGTTGGGTGGTGGTTCGAGTGAGAAAGATTAGACGGGCGAAATGAAGATAGAATAGAATGAAAGATTATCTGTGGAATATTACTGCCTCAACATTTGCCTAGGTGATCCAAGGGAACCACAGAAAACTTGTATCAAGGCAGACGAACCCGAAATCTAACCGGCGTCCTCCCGAATGCTAAGCACTGGTCTAAACCTCTAGCCCATGTCGCTCTGTACAATAATACCTAAATGCTAAACCTTTTGGGTGTTTAATTCCCACTAGCCACTAATGCTGGTGGGCGGGCAGGGCGGGCAGTCCCTCCGTACTACGCTGGAAGGTAGGGCGGAGGGCCCTCTTCAGCCTGCTTTCAGGAATCGTGGGAATGGGTGGATGGTGGTTCGGGTGAGAAAGTTGAGACGGACGAAATAAAGACAGAATAGAATGAAAGATTATCTGTGGAATGTGGCTGTCCCAGCATTTGTGTAACTGGTCTATGGAAATCATAGAAAAACTTGAATCAGGGCAGATGGACCTGGAATCGAACCGGCGTCCTCTCGATTGCTAAGAAATGGTCTAAATCTCTAGGCCATGCCGCTCGGTACAATAATATCTAAATGCTAAAACTTTTGGGTGTTTTAGTACCGCTAGCCACTAATGCTGGTGGGCAGGAAGTCCCTCCACACTACAGCGGAAGGTAGGGCGGAAGGTGCTCTTCAGCCTCCTTTCAGGAATCGTGGGAATGGGTAGGTAGTGGTTCGGATGAGAAATATGAGGCGGACGAAATGAAGTCAGAAAAGGATGAAAGATTATCTGTGGGATATTATTGCCCCAGTATTCGCCTAAGTGATCCAAGGAAACCACAGGAAAGCTTGAATCAGGACATAAGGAACCAGGAATCGAACCGGCGTCCTCTCGAATGCTAAGGAATAATCTAAACCTCTAGGCTATGCCGCTTGGTACAATAATACCTAAATGCTAATACTTTTGAGTTTTTCACTCCTACTAGCCACTGATGCTGGTGGGCGGGCAGTCCCTTCGGACTACGCCTAAAGCTAGGGCGGAAGGTCCACTTCAGTCCCCTTTCAGGAATCGTGGGAAGAAAGATGAGACGAATGAAATGAAGACAGAAGAAAACGAAAGATTATTTTTGGAATATTAGTGCCCCAGAATTTGCCTAAGTGATCCAAGGAAACCACATAAAAACTTGAATCAAGGTAGATGGGCCCGGAATTGAGCCGGCGTCCACCCGAATGCTAAGCAGTGGTCTAAACCTCCGGGCCATGCCACTCGGTCCATGAGGGAACGATATTAAAGTAAATTGACGTATCGCAAACTCCGAATCCCAAATGTAACAATAACGAACATCCGCGGAAGACTTTGAGACTAGAAAGTAAATTATTTTATCACCTGTCATTACAGAACATAATATTAAATATTTAAGAACCTAAATTGAATTCGTCAACAGTGTACTTCTAGAGTGATACAATTTTTTCAGTGCTACTCTAACATTTCTACATCTTTCTTACAAAACGATTTATCCAACCATGATGGGTTTGTAAGTACATTGGTAAAGAAGTAAGAAAATTTAATGACTTAAAAATTAAAAAAAATTTTTTAAATTCAAAAATTATTAGAAAGTAAAAATTGTTCTTCAAATCGCGGCCCCTGTGCTGAGAAACTAGCTAATAACTTCAAAATAATATTGAGTTAGTTTGTAGTGGTCACACTTTTACCTGTTTTTAGCTATTTTCATTTCAAAATAAGTATTCATGAATTCATAATTTTAAAAGATAGCTGTGGTCATAATTGAAATCACCTTATCGTGGTGGCAACTCTATCATCTATAGTTTCCCAGAAACAGTCTGACCAACGAATTATCAGAGAATCCTTTGGTTGTCTAAGAAGTAAGATTTATTAAACTAATTTTAGAGAATCGCGTACATCTTTAGGTGTACTCTAATTACAGATGCTTAGTGTTGTTGTGGATAGAACGGAAATGTAAATGTCTTTAGTAGAGACCGAGACTAATTACAAGAGCAACGGCAGCTGACGGTCTACATTAAAGGATGTCCGCGAATTCGTCTTTGAAATATTTCGAGATTAGTGTAGGGCAATTAAAATTTTTCTTTTACACGAAGCCGTCATCCACTTTACGACAATTAGTCCTGAATGCTCGAGCAGTACGTATTTTTAGCGCGCTTTCTTATCTTAATCCCGGAGAAAAAAAAAGAACAGCTCTCCTTAATGCACCAAACAGAAGTCCTGCTTTATCTATGTATAAGTAGGCTAATTAATTTAATTCTTCAGGATTTAATAAGTGATGATGCACTGCAGTTCATGGAAAAAGAAATTGGACAAACGCGGGTGCCACGAAGGCTTTACAAATTCGCATTTATTAATGTTTCTATTATTACCGCACAATTTTATAATCTTAATATATATAAATTACGTGTCACGTTGTTTGTCCGCGATGGACTCCTATGTACACCGTGTGCAGTTTGATCCAACTTGAAAGATAGGATAGCTTACATCTCAATTTATGATCGCAATATTCAATAGATGGCGCTATGTCAAACTTCCAAACGTTTCATATAAGCTACAATTTTAATAGCATAACCACCACATGTTGCTGAGGCTAAAGTATAGGTTAAATTTATTTTGTAGTAAACGAAATACAGTGAATTTTACTTTTTCAATTTTTGGTGTTAGCATAGCCGGCCACGTGTTACTTAGACTGAAGTATAAATTAAATTCATATTATAGTGAATATAATCATCATCATAAGGTCATCAGTCCTAAGACTGGTTGGACACGTACCTCCACTCTTTCCTATCCTGAGCTAAACTTCGCATTTCCCTAAAACTAGAACAGCCCACATCCTTAACTATTTGCGAAGAGTAATCTAATCTAGGTCTACCTCTATCCCTCCTAACTCCTGTTTCTGCCTCTAATATGAATATAATACAGTGAAATTATTCCTGCTTTTTAATTATGCCTATGTCTGATGTTCTCCTACCGTTCCCCTTAAATAGTTTACAACAATGTAATATGACAAAAACGTTAGCCACAGCAACGCATGGCCGGGNTGCCCACAAATAATATATGTTCCATTTAAACATTGCAACTCCTCTTCACCGTTCATCCCACCCTCAACAGAGATTGATTTTTTAACCAGTTTCAAGTAAATCGAACCAAAAACAAACATGCAATCTTTGCTAATCCCTTTCAGCTTCCTAAAGAGGTAGAATTTTGTAAAATGTTGAAATAGGTATCTATGTCACTAATTTTATATGAAAAAGCATTAAAGCCAAGTTTCAGGTAAATCTGACTATAAATAAAACACCATACTTAACCATAGACAACATTACGTTTAGTTGTCAGTTGCGTTTTCTTATACCACTTTTTTTTTCACGGGAACGGGATAAAAAGTATGCTATGTCCGTTTCCTGGTTCAAGTAAATCTAATGACAAATAATATGTTCCATTTAAACATTGCAACTCCTCTTCACCACCCCTTTACCCCATGGAAACAGGATAAAAATATCTTATATCCGTCTCCTGGTTGTAAGCTACCTCCCCACCAATTTTCAGCCAAATCGGTTCAGCCGTTCTTGAGTTATAAATAGTGCAACTAAAACGACTTTCTTTTATATATATATGTAGATAGATAAATGCGCAAACTAATTCTGAAATGTAAATGCCACGTACCTAGGTAGTTGACGATAGTTAAAACGTTAAATAAGTGCTACCATTTGTTCCACAACACTACACCAAATTTTGAATGAGTGTCCGCTCGTGTCAGTCGTTTGGATTATAAATCATCAAAAACATCTAAAACGTATTGAGAGACCCAAAATCACACATATCTTCAATCAGCAGACTTAATTATATCTGTGTACTTGTCGCCGACGCAGGTTATATACGTGATAGGCACGTAAACCAAATTAATAAGAACAGATTAAGTTTATAACCAGTAAGTTTTCGAAACTACGAGACGTGGACCTCAATTTGATCTTGTTTAATTTAATTACACGCCATAGGCAATCTTGATGAATCACCGACTAAGGCGGAGGAGTTCTTAATAGCAACTTAGTGTAATACCGAATTATAGCAGTACACTACCATCTAGAGCACCATATGTGCTGCTGAAGTATCTTAGGTACACTGGATGTTTCTAAAATAACTAGCAGGCTTAAAAGAAATGGCAGAGTATTATAAAACAATAAAATTAAGCAAATGTTTGTATGTCCGAAATTTCACCGTTTTCAAGAAAAGCACATTTGAAAGTACAAAGAAATGTCATTCCGGCCCTGGTGACTCACGCATAGAAATATGACAATGCAACACCACATTCAATCGACTGCTAATTAGCATCATCGGTGTTACACTTATTTTGTATTTTTTTACTCATGTATTGTTCGTTTCTTGTTAGATTACGTTAAGTGTGACTCAATATGTTTGTGTTACAGCAAACCTTAGAAATTCGAAAAAGGTTGTTAATGGTGTTTGGAGCGCGGCGTTGTACGGATGCGAAACATGGACAGTGGGCGCGGCGGAAAGGAAAAGGTTAGAAGCATTCGAAATGTGGTGTTATAGGCGAATGATGAGGATAACGCGGGTAGAAAAGGTATAGAAGTCAATAAAGTATAGGCGAGATAGGTTGGTAGGGCACCTTCCGAACATATTAGAGATAGACCTAGATAAGATTACTGTTGGCAAATAGTTAAGGATGTGGGTTGTTCTAGTTTTAGGGAAATGCGAAGTTTAGCTCAGGATAGGAAAGAGTCAAGGTACGTGTCCAACCAGTCTTAGGATTGACGACCTTATGATGATGACAGCCAACCTGTAGTAATTCTCTGTTTTTTAAAGTTTTAACATTTATTTAGTCAATCGACGTGCAGTTCAATAAACCATTTCAGCAATGTAACGTGAATCATTGAAGTAGATCAGTGCGTTACTGTAGAACAGTTGTTACAAAGGGATATGATATTTATTTACGAGTCCGAACCATATTGCCGCTGCAGGAGACGAAACCTTAATTTCATATTAGCTCCTCTCATGCGACAGTGTGGCAAATTTTAAAGGAACAGTTTCTGGGTGAATCTGCAGGAAACTGGTTTTTAGTCGCGAGTGAATTTGCGATTCACGATTCCTTGGAGAGTTTAAAGATGATCTTTCTGTGGAAGGCTTCCTTCCTACTCAACACTTTTCATTACGATGTTAGCCAATGGAACAGTCCGTAGAGAACGACAATACGACAGCTGGCGGTAATAAAACATAATTGTTTTTTATTCTTAACTACTTATCCACTTTCTAGGGTTTTTTAAAATTAATATTCAACAAGTATTACGCTTTAATCTTAGCTTCCTAGCCTTGGTTTTTGTATATGTATCATTATTTTGATCGCCTCATATAACGTACGTTTTCCTTTAAGGTGCTTTGACAATGCCTGACAGGCGCATGTATTACGTTCAGACGGGTAAAATGAGAGAAAGTTTTGGCGGGTTCGCATTGACAGCGAGGTTATTTTTGACGAACTGTGAGATAAGTTAGTTGTTATGGCGTGGTGTTGACGGTTGAAAAGTCGCAGGAAATGTGTATAGTAACAAAGAAACAATTTTGCTGCGAAATAACAGTAGTGTTGTAAAAAGTATGTAGAAAAAATAACAAAAAATTGTAGATGCTGCAAACATAAACAAATAGACGACCATATCATTAATTGATTACTGTTTTACCTAACATTTATTCAGCCTTTCTGCTCCGCTTTACAAGTTATTAAAAGAGAAGACATGATTTTGCTAAACGGTATTGACAAAACAATATTCTAATGAATACTAAATAAATAAAAGTAAAACAAAAATACTGGTATGCAAGGGAAGAAAAAGTAAGGAAAGTAACTTCTGTGCTCATAAACGGTTAACTTAGAATTTCGAAAAAGATTGTTAAAGGTGTATGTTTGAAACGGTTAGAAGCGTTCGAAATGTGGTATTACAGGCAAATAATAAGGATAACGTGGATGGAGAAGGTTAGAAGCTAAGTGGTTTTAGAAAGAATAGGAGAACAGAGGAATAAATAGACGAAATAGACTGGTAGGGCACCTCAGGCATGAAAGTCTAGTCAAAGATATATTAGAGGCAGAAACGGGAGTTAGGATGGGTAGAGGTCGACCTAGATTAGATTATTGTATGCAAATAGTTAAGGATGTGGATTGTTCTAGTTTTAGGGAAATTCGAAGATTAGCTCAGGATAGGAAGGAGTGGAGGTGCGTGTCTAACCAGTGCTAGGACTGACGACCTTATGACGATGATGAGCGTTTTGATCCACAGCAGAAATTTCTGTAGTAAAACACTATAAATTGAAACCAACCAAAGAGTGTTTTTGTGGTAATGAGCGATTTAAACTGATGTCACCAGAACAATTGAAATGTAATGATTCAGAAGAGATAATCTATAGATTAGATCAGCAGTAGTGACTACCAGCAAAGCGAGTGCCTATACCTTCTCTTGAAAATTAACTGATGGAAATTTCCAATCTCTTTCAAATGAAAAATCATATGATAATACGCCCTCGTGCTGCAGAACAGGACAGTTACCGACTGTAATGCTCAGAAACATTTGTTTTTCCATCATTGTTTCAAAGCATTAGAATGCATTTCAAAGTGATCCCAAACGAACTTACTCAAAATCGCCAAGAAATCGTTGTTATTTTTGGTTGTAAAATACCATGTGGCATAATTCAACATTATTCTATCGTACTCTATTGCTTAGATATAGTTCGGATGTTCAAAATTAGCATAACCCACAATAAAATCGCATTTACTTTACTTAACTAGACTAGAGTTCTACTCTTTCCTATCCTGAGCCAATCTTTGCATTTCCCTAAAACTAGAACAACCCACAACCTTAACCATTTGTGAACAGTAATCTAATCTAGATCTTCATGCCTGGGAAGGTGCCCTACCAACCTATCTCGCCTGTTCTTTATTGACTTCCACAGAGTCCTCTGTTCTTCTATTCTTTCAAATTCCTCTTCATTTCTAACCTTCTCCAATGACGGTATCCTCATCATTTCGCCGGTAACACCACATTTCGAACGTTTCTAACCTTTTCTTTTTCGCCACGCCAACAGTGTATGTTTCGCATCCTTACAATGCCGCGCTCCAAACAGACACCTTTAACAATCTTTTTGGAATTTCCAAATTAATCGTTTGCGAGCATAGAAGTGACTTCCTTTTACTGAAGACGGCTCAACCCTGCATTATCCTTTGCTTCATACCCTTGCTACTCCTCCTGATTCATCTGACTTCCTAGATACCTGAAATCAGCCACTTCTTCTAATGTTTCGTCTCCTATCTTTATATTTGCTCTTTTCCTACTTTTTCTTGCCTTGCATACCAATATTTTTGTTTTACTTTTATTTATTTTCATACACTACTGTTCTGTCAATACCGCTTTCATTTTATTTAAAGCTATCTCTATTTCATCCTTGCTAGATACCAACACTGCTATATCATCTGCAAATCTAAGCATCCTAATCTTTTGCCTATCTATATCTATCCCTACAGTTGTACTTTCTTTAATGACTTCAAGTGGTACTGAATAAAAATCGTTTTATGCACCTGAACAATCTTAGTTTCATCTTAGTTTTCTCTATACATAAAATTGCAAAACTCTGTACGTTTTATGCCACTCCAATTCAAAGTTTCATTTATAGGAATATTGTACGTAAATTCGAAAACTAATTTTAGATTAATTTCACAAATGCGATTATATGTACGGTTGCCAGTCGTTAAAAGGCCACAGGTGTAATTTAAAATCAAATCATACTATGCGTTTACGTTACGTTAGAAACAATTTGTGTGGTACCTATCATGAATCATTTTAATGGTCTTACTAGCGCTAGCGGTTAACTTAAGCATGATATACTACATATTAGTTTTCCCTTAAACAAAAATAATTTGTAATTTATGATTTCAAGATAATGATCTTTAAGCATTTTTGAAAAGTCTGGCAATGGAGGCTTTCAAAAATACCTATATAATTATAATCATTTCACACTCCATGATTTTAAGCAGAAATAATTAAAGCTAATGGTTCATTATGAGAGTAGGAGCGACTGGTTTAAAGGTGCTGCAGAGCTGTGCAACCGTCTAAAAGTTAGGCATTTTTACTACTTCTGATCAGTGTAATAATTGCATATATGTATATCTATATAACACCAGAGTGCTATCGTATTTTACTGGAATCTTTTAGGGTAATTCCGGGAGAGATGGTGCACCAGATGAGTTGGAACATTTCAGTTTTCGCGACAATAGTTGAGCTTGGCAACGTTGCTGTTAATCAACGGCAGTAGTATACACGAGTTGCATCATAGGCTAAAGATTTTGGCGGTAAAGCATACAAAAGTAGGTTTGAGAGGACCTAAAACTAAATTTAGCCATGTAAAGAAGTTGAAATATTTCATATTTATTTCCAATTTTTGTGGGTGTTTTAAGATCAAGGTGGTCGTGGAAATTGTTGAGGTTATAATCAGGTTGACAGAGTTGGCAGATTTGTGTTGTATTGAGCAAAAATTATTTGTGACGACTCCCATGTAAAATTAGGAGAGATGGCACAGTAATTTTGCGGGAGAGATGGTTCGTGTACCATCTGTGTCGTAGAATAGAAAAGTATGTTACTTTATCATCCGTCCAGGAAGAAAGAGCCTTTCAACAACTAGCGAGCTAAGTTCAGGAAGATATCGAGTAAAGTCCAAGAAGCAATTCAAGAAAATGGCACCCCAGGAACCATGTTAGACAATTTTAATTTCCTACCAGGTACATCTTCCACAGGTATTGAAATGGCCAGGAAGCGAGCAAAATAGATGGCAGCCATTTTAACATCAGCGGAGCACATTGAAAAAAAAGACGGTGTCAGAGAATCAAAACTGGCGAAAACAAGACAGAAGGCTATGAACCCAATGACGAAGATTAAACCAAAGAAGAAAAAGAGAAAGGTTGTGAAGAAAGCAATTACAAATAACTCAACAACGGATGACGACAATTCAGATTTTACTCTACAGGAATCTAGTGATATCCTTTCTGAAGATGACTGGGTACAGTGCCTCCAATGCGATGTTTTCATGTAAAGCTGTTGAAAGTATGTCAATTTTTGTGACATGTGCGGAAAGGTTTTTTTGTCTCAAAAATCATTAAATGTCAGGCTTTTCTAGTGAACCATCTCACCCGTAGTGACTGTACCAACTCATCCAACTATGTCAGGTGATATGGCACAGGTGATGAGAATAGATTTTATTTATTTTTTTCAAGAATACGTTTATTTTTTTGATCTATTGATATAACAGTTTTATTCATGTTACTGTTTTAATGACCAATATATTTTTGTACTGTGTTACCTCGTTTATTTCTGAAGTTATAGTAACTTGAAGAAAAGTGTGTCAACTCACCCGGAATTACCCTATATCAGCTGGTTCCCATTTCGCCCAGTTTTCTAATGTGTGTTATACGAGATGGCTAAATTCTTAGCTGGAATCGTGAATACCATTAACAAGTGTTTCGACCAATAACATATGCCTGAAGGGAATGGCACTCTAAGTTAATAAAACGTAGCAAAAGAAAAATATATTAACATCTTGTAGCAGTTCTTCTATCTGGTTCAACTGATCAACTATGAATTCAGCAAACACATCATATGAGAATTATCATGCTGGACCAACAACCTAAAACTATTAACTAAATGCTAGTTGTACATGTTTGCATTCTTTTTAGGCGTCACTGTTTACATTTTTCATCGATGTAGTTTCTTGGTTGCTTTTGCAGTTTCTGTATATGTTGCCAATTCAAGTCCAGGGCCGGCTTCGGACTACATTTTCAAATACAAACTTTTTCGTCCCTTAATCAAGCTGCTTTACTTATCCTGCAATTCCCTATTGCATGTAGGTAACACTCTTCAACTTATTTCAGAAACAATCTTTAAGTATAATTTACTATGCAAGAGTTAACGAGAAATCACTACTCAACTTGGCCGACCAAGGCTGTTTTGGACCTTACTTTGGGAACCCGCATCAAACCCCGAATTTAGAATAAACTATTGTCAATTATCATTACTCATTCCTTTTACTGCGATATCCTGAAGCATGCTTCGATTTTATTTTTAATTAGCAAGATTGTTTCTAAATGCCAATCTGAATAATCGGACGATTTTAAATACTGGATACTTTTAACGGCTTCATTTACAACTAGTTGTATCGAAGCAGAAGGAATACAGGATGGTTGAAATGAGCTTACGACTAGATTTTGTCTGCCTCGGCCTAGTTGTGGTTAGAACCTTTTTTGCTTCGTTTAGTAATAAGATATTAATTAAGCAAGAAAGGAAAGAGAAAAATGGGTTAGTCTAATTAGTATACATTTCAAATCACCTGGTTTTAGTTTCATAAACACTTCAACATATTAAATAACTACTTACAGACAAGTACAATTTCCGCAAAAGCTAATTCTTAGTAAGATATTTTAGGAAATATGAACTCATTACACTGTTACATTCAGTAAATTTAATTTGCCTTTGATTACTTTTAATTTTTTACTCACCTAATTAGCGGATATTGATATTACATGAAAGGCTGCTTGCTTATACAGGATAATTTTGACGTAAGTTGCAAGCTTTGAAGTTTGTGAATTAGATGCAATAGGGAACCGCATATGGCGAGTACAGAAGCATGAATGAGACAAAAAAAATTGTAAAACAAATAAGTTATAATCCGAAGCCGGTCCTGGTCGTGAATTAGAAACATAGGTTTCTACCTGTGCACGTAGTTGAGATATGGACTCAGAAGCTACATCAATGTCGGTTGTCGATCGGCTAATTGGCGGCTGTATAATGCGGCGTTGTATTGTCCTATTTCGCTGCGTGGCTTGCCAGGGCCGAAGTAACCGTTCTCTATACTTTCAGATACGATTTTCTCGAAAACGGTGAACAACTAACGCTAGGTTGCTACTAATTTCAGAAACACCCTGTATTACTAGTTGTATCGAGCACGGTTGTAAAAAAGGTGTATGACGTGAGATACACGGTCAAAGGGAACTTCTTGTTAATATATACGTAGTACAACAATATAAATTCACCTTAATTAATTGGTGTAATGAATCACGCTTAACCGGAAGAATAAGTACCCCTATTCCCTGATTTACATGCTACTATTTTTACACAAATTCCCTTTTATATGGTTTTTAAGCTATAGTTTCGACCAAATAAGTAACTACATCTCTCGAAATTTTTATTACCTCAGCCCGGACAATAGTTCAACATTATTGAATCCCACAATAAGTAAATTTACGACCTTACCAGTGATCATTGGAAGATTCTATAAGTACAACAACTTGTAATTACAATGGACTACGGCTTTAAGTCCAGAAAGCTTCACCACATTTACTTGTTTCTGACAATTCAAAAAGTAATAACTAATAATCTTCGATCAAATCAGGAAAACTGGACATCAATTTCGGTAATATCAGTAGAGGTTAAATTAGTACAGACTCGATGGAGATGGTATAGATAATAGTGCTACATTCAACTGCCTTGTGAACACGTCATCCAAATACATATACGGAACCGGATAGTTTTGTATTACATAACTTAGAGTTTAGGAGGAGGGTAACTGATCCATACAAAGGCTTTTCCGCATTCCCTTTAATATCAGTCAACGAGGACACGAGGGGCTGTTCCCTCCCAAACCCGTCGTCAAAAATTTGAGAATCACTAGCATATAATGAAAGAAAATGATAAAATTTCAGCAACGTACCGTGTGAAGCTTACGGGAAGTTCTTCGTGGCCCATCCGAATTATGTTGAACATGAATCAGAAATCCGTTATATACTATTGCATGCAGATTTAAAATTTCATTTCTACAAATCACAGACTGTTCAGCAATTGCTGGAAAGCGTATTTTAAACTTGTAAGGATTTCGCTACGAGAATGCAGGTGATTTAGCAAAACAAGTTTCATTTAGATGGAGCAATTAATAATCAGATATCACATAACGGGTTTCTATAAATCTATTACCACGAATAGCCTGATCATTTTACGTATTATATCGCGTATAGTCACTACTTTCCGATCGACCATTTTCTTTTGTGTCAGACTTGCAGAAATCTAAGGAGTGTGTGGTTGTAATAAGATGGTGGAGGAGGTATTTCCAGAAACCAGTACATGTTAACATGCCCTATAGGTACATTTGGACGATTTGAAGCATAGTTCGTTAGAAAATCATGAGTATTGGTCGAGCGATGTTGAAGCGTGTTGTGTATGGATGACGTTATGTTCTATACTCCATTACATTGTGTACACTTGATTCTAGCATTAGTAACATCTCATTGTCTTAGATATTTTTTGTGTAACACTTATTTTAAAATCGTCCAGTTCCTCATTGTGATCCAATGCAGATACACATGAAAGTTATAGATGATGTTACAAACTTAGCATATTGATAAAGATGAAGGCGGTACATTCCAGTTACTAACTTTCTTTCGTTTCATCTAATGTTTTCCACCTTTTTACCCCTAAAATGATCGAGGCTCGAGCGCCGCATTAGAAGTAATAGATACGTTAAGCTCTTAATTATTTTAATAAATAATTTATCACAGACTTTGGCTACAGAAACTGACCTCTGTATATTTGGAACATGAGAGAGAGAGAGAGAAAGTAGCAGAAGAGGTTAATATGCTCTGATTTTGAGATGAACTTCGGTGCGAATTTGTAATGTTTTCGTCAGTTGTGTATCATGGTGTGAATAAAGACCTAGACGAACAGAAGAGATATAATTATTATTAAGAGATATTAATATTAATCTCCTTATGTAAAAAGGGAGTATTCCCGTTTATTGAATAAATTATTATTATTATTATTATTATTATTATTAATTATTATCTTGAGATACGTCTTTTTGTCGTGAAATCACGAGCAGTATTTTCTCAAAATCCTGGTTTTGGTTGGCGAATGAAACTCGATGTCAAACACTATATACACTATATTGGGACAGAATCAGCCTACTATTGTTTGCAAAAGAACATTCAAGAGATATTTGACTACCTTTGTATAAATTTGAAACAATGGAAATTTCCAATAACATAAAATAAAGTGGGCTGAAACAAACAAAAAAAAAACAAAGTGTCTGATTTTAGATATTTAGGAAGTCAGATAAGTCAGGATGAAAGGAGTAGTAGGGATATAAAGTAAATGATAGGTCAGGGTCGAGTCACCTTTAATAAAATAAGTCACTTTTATGCTCGCGAACGGTTAATTTAGAAATTCGAAATATATTGTTAAAGGTGTATATTTGGAGTACGGCGCTGTACGGATGCGAAACATGGACGATGGGCACGGCGAAAAAAAAAGGTTAGAAGCATTCGAAATGTGGTGTTATAGGCGAATGATGAGGATACCGTGGATAGAGAAGGTTAGAAATGAAGAGGTGTTAGAAAGAATAGGAGAACAGGGGACTATGGAAATCAATAGAAAATAGGCGAGATAGGTTGGTAGGACACCTTTTCAGGCATGAAGGTATCCTTAGAAACATTTTAGAGACAGAAACAGGATTTAAGAGGAGTAGAGGTAGACCTAGATTAGATTATTGTTAGTAAATAGTTAAGGATGTGGGTGGTTCTAGTTTTAGGGAAATGCGAAGATTAGCTCAGTATAGGAGACAGTGGAGGTGCGTGTCCAACCAATCTTGGGCCTAACGTCGATGATGAGGTTGAATAATTTCTCTTATCAATATTACTTTCACCTGTCAGAAAGAAACTTTCGTACGTAGGTTAAAATCCTCATGTTCAACTACTATGTAATTAAGTTGCATTTCTAGTCACATCAAACCTGTCCGACTGAATTAGATACATTAAATGCAAGAATGTTCATACGGGTGGAGAGTTAAGCTAAACGGGTCACCTCTAATGGCGTCTACTAAGTAATTAATATTAAATGTATTGTGAAATGCGTCGGTTTGCTTCATTCCAATTAACCCAAATTACTAATGCAAAATTTAATGGCGGGCGAAAACTGCACGCAAACGTGAGCTGCAATAGATGTAGGGACTGTATGGGATGTCTAACATAGCCATGAATTTTTAGATTCCAATTTATAATCGATTGCGGTGGTTTACAAAGGGTGATAAGTAGAATAAATGGGCGATTTTACAGTCAAATAACTTGTTGGCTTCTAATCATAACTCACATAATGAATTAAAGCACCCTATCTATTTGGCGTGTAACTGACAATTAATTTAATGGAAACAATAGAACACCAACGTTTAAAAGTGACCTGACCTACCGCATGTGTATGTCAATTGGTCTGTTTTCGAGTTTATTTTTTTTTGTCAACTATGCTGTTGATACGATGACTTGTCGTTGGTTGATTAATTTTGAGCTTCTTAGCCATGAACCGTTTCTCAGAGGATTGTTTCAGTTCCTCGAGTTAATTGTCCAAATTTTGCCAGTAAAATGAGTTAGGATTAGAAATCAGTTACTTATTTGGCTTTGTAGTCGCCCATTTGTTTAATCTATTATAGTTCATTTACTTTCTGTAGCGATGTGCCCTTTCCATTGTCTTGGATGTGCGATGGCAAAATCGTAGGTAGGGAGAAAGAAGCTCATTATACTCTCGACTCTTGTTCATTAAATATACTTTTTCATACAGTACCTGCCAAAAGTTTTGTTCAATCATGAATAGTAGTGCGAGTCGAAAACAAGCGTTGAAGCCTTTAATATGTCTTCAAATATAAATAAACATCTCGTTGATATTTTCTGTAGAAAATGGTACCAATAACAGCACATTTGAGCAATGCAAGAGTAGCGGATAAAATGGTCAATTTTTCCGTGCGGTACTATACGATTTATACGCTCCTCGCCGGTTAAGAGTTTGACCGAGAGTTGTCTTCCTTTTCTAACCTAGTGCTGTTCTTTTCTACCTTGCGCCGGTCAAACTGAAGGTCACATCGCTACAGGAAGTAAACGAAGTAACCTTCTGTATCTTTATTGTTAGAGGGCGACGCGATATTAGTGGTGAGTAACGCTTATGTCATTCAAAGATACTCACAAAAGGAACTGTGCGATAAGGTTAATTTCAGCATGTGATTCAACTGCGAATTTAACGCTTTCAGTTTCCTTATAGTAAAAATAGGCATTAATGTGAATACCGTCATACCAAGCGAGTGTAACGAAGGTTCGCAAATGTTTCTTCTTCCGACATTTATAGCGAACTTATTTTTTTTATAATATTTTTTGCAATATCTTTAAATTGTTTTTATTCACCTCATTAGCGGATATTGAAAATACATGAACGGCTGCTAGCATATGCAAGATAATTTTGAAGTAAGTGACAAATTTTGGAGGGTATCAATTAAATGTAGGTAATAAAGAACCGCATATGGCGAGTACAGCAGCGTGAATGAGACAAAAAAAAAATGGAAGAAACAGTAACAAATAAGTTACAATCCTAAGCCGGTCCTGGGCGTGAATTGGAAGCATAGGTCGGTACCTGTGCACGTAATAGAGATAAGGACTCAGAGGCTGCACCAATGGAGAATGTACATAATGTCGGCTATCGATCTGCTAAAGTAAATATCAACAAAACATATGACTACAGATAATGTTTAAACGGTCATTACGATAAAAATGAATTAATAACGACATTTTCTCATCGTTGATTAAGCCGTTCAGGTTCTTTTTAGTAAAAATAGTCATTAAGGTGAATAACGTCATACCAAATGTTTTATTTTCCAGTATTTACGGCGTATATAATTTTTTTTACAATATTTTTCGCAATATCTTGCAAATTTTTCAAATTCTGGAAAATAAAACAATTGCTAAACCATATCTACCTTTGTCGAAAANATTTTACTTCTATTTAATAATTCTTACAAATATAAAGAAGGTGTTTCGCAGGACATACGACCGATATAAAACGTCACCGGATGAATAGTGTTGTGAACGAATGCCGCAGGCGATCGATATTGGTGGTACTTTTGATAGTGGTTTGGGTTGAAGTCGGTGAAAAACCGTTGACAGCATTCGCTGCACTAGCTACATATAAATACCTCTTTGTATTTCTTTTTGTAGATGTCTGGTAGAGATTTTGCAAAGTAGCACTTGTATTCAAACATTGTGGCACGAAAAAGAAAGGCTACGTCGTGCATGGCATTAAGCTTGAGTACAGCTCTAATGGAAAGACCGCAGGCTTGAACGCGATCAATGGTTATTTTTCAACAGGTGACAAAAAGACGATAACACAACGTATCTGTGTAACATACATACCTACATATATATACACACATACGAAACACGGAAATGCACGCTACCATCCGTTCAAAAATAAACGAAAGCCAATCTTGCTGCATCATCCTTTTCAAACATTTAAGATTCGCTCAAACCTAACCTACCTAACTGTACGCTACGAGTATTAAAGAATGAATTTTTTAATTAACGCTACAAAAATAAAAAGTATTTTATATACAGTACGTCTTGTAATTTTTCAGATGATACAGTAAAATTCATAATATATACATATACAGGGGTTTGTCCAATAAGTAACAAGCTTGCAGGAGTTGATAAAGACGAAAGATTAGAAGAAGTGGCTGATTTTAGATATATAGGAAGTCAGATAAGTCAGGACGGAAGAAGTAGTACGGATATAAAGCAGAGGATAGCGCAGGGTGGAGTCGCCTTCAATAAAAAGAAGTCACTTGTATGCTCGCGAACGGTTAATTTAGAAATTCGAAAAAAATCGGTTGTCTGTAAAGTCGGTTTACTGACGATAGTTGAACGTGACAACGTCATAAAAAAATACGTATGGAATAGTTTCATTTTTCAAAAGAAAATTTTAATTTTATTTGTATGATAGATATTTTGTATGGATATAGAGAAGGAGGTAAATGGAAATGTATTATTGTATAGCAGCTGTCCATGCGGACGCATCGCTCACTCAAGTAGGAGAGAGACAGATGTCGAACGCTGCCGAACGCGGAGGCCGATTGTGCGTCTTTGTCGCTCGTTCCGCGCTCTCGCTTGCACTTCAAGCCTTAAATGGAACGCCTCAGAGCGAGGTAACGCCGCATGAGTCATGTTTTTTCGTGCGTGCAGCCCGCTCCATTGAATTATAAGACGTTGTCACGTCAAAAAGATTGTTAAAGGTGTATGTTTGGAGCGCGGCGCTGTACGGGTACGAAACATGGACGGTGGGTGCGGCGGAAAAGAAAAGGTTAGAAGCGTTCGAAATGTGGTGTTACAGGCGAATGATGAGAATACCGTGGATAGAGAAGGTTAGAAATGAAGGGGTATTACAAAGAATAGGAGAACAGAGAACTCTACGGAAGTCAGTAAAAAATAGGCGACATAGGTTAGTTACTAACGTAAGCGTAAAAATTTGAGAAGAGGCGCGCGAATTTTAAAATTTAAAAACCCAGGACGCTGCTTAAAAACTATTCAGGACGTCCCAGGACACTACAAAAACTAGGACATGTCCTGGGAAAACAGGACGGTTAGCAACCCTAGGTTAGTAGGACACCTTGTCAGGCAAAAAGGTCTAGTCAGAGATAGAAACAGGAGGCAGAAACAGGAGTAAAGAGTATAGATATAGATTATTGTTCGCGAATAGTTAAGGATGTGGGATGGTCTTGCTTTAGGAGATTAGCTCAGGATAGAAAGGGTTGAAAGTACGTGTCAAACCAGTCTTAGGACTGACGACCTTATGATGAGGAAGATGATGAATCATACTTCTTTAGGTACTTACCGTGAGATTGTCTATTACCTCCAGCTACTCTCTAAAGTTTGCAACATATTTCAGAAGCACCGTGTATATTACATTTGACATAAGCAAATACCATACGCAAAATATAAATATAAAATGAGGAAATTGAAACTTATCTGTACTAAATATTTGTGAACGAGGTTTTAAGAAATATTAATACACATTTGTAAAGTAATAAAATTCACAAAAAATATTTATTAATAAATCTGACATGTTTCGAGGGTTAAGTCAATATAGGTAACTTATTCTATAACCTTCTGAGGAAGTTACAAATAAGCGAAACAATTATTATTGGTGCAAAAAAAGTGTCACATTTCATTTTATATTGAACTCGCAATATATTATTATTACGTTAATCCATTAAAAAGTCTAGTGAACCGCTACTGGATGTGCATAGCATTGTCCACAAAATATGTAAATTCCAAGGAAATGCCAATTAGATAATATTAAAGGGACGCTAAATTTTAATAAGGTCAAGAATTTCTAAAAATAACATATTTTTTTCCAATATCTGGGATGGGAAAGCTGAACGCTAAATAATTTTCAATGATTTATTGAAGCCTGTTCGAAAATCCTTTTCCCTGAAATAATACGAGATTCAGTTTACTCTTTAGTTCTTAATTTCCATTAATTTTATTGTACTGGAGGCGATTTTCCTTTACAAGTTCCTGAGTTGAGTTTCTGTTCCAGATCTACGAGTCTCTTTTGGAGGCAGCGCAGTCGTATTGAAGTTAGAAATAATACGGAACTTTGCCACTTTGATCAGTCTGCAACCCTAGTTCTGGAGGGTAGGTTGGTTGTTTCCCCGACGATTCGCGACCGGTGAGCACGTGGAGGCTAGTGATACGAACGAAAAACGCGTGTGAATAAGGTGACGATTATAAATATTAATGACAACGACGATGAACTTCTTTCAGGCGTTTGGATATTTTGTATCGTTTGCTGTCCTCCTAAGTTACTTCGGTAAGTCATTTTCTATTTTACAATTAAATTATATTTTGATAAACTTGAATCTCTGATAACTTAGCCCTGCATTAAAAAAAAAAAAAGGAATAGTGCTGAATTTAAAAATAAATCAGTGAAATCATGTGAATACTTCTTATAACATAATCCAATCTATCGTAATTACCTAATGGGTTTGTTTTAATAAAGTTATAAATATTAGTGCGTCAATTTTTTCTTTTTTTTTGTGATAGCACATTAAACTAAGTACATTATTAAGTACCTACAGATTAGCGCAATTGTTATTTTTTATTTATTCAAAAATGGAGGGTCTAAATGAATCGACAATAAAATTGTCGATATTAACGTGATATCCATTTTCTTCCCCTAATATTTTTCCGGATGCTAAATCATCACAACCAACGGTAGGTAAGGGATAAATAATTTATTTATTTTTAAATTACATTCGATGTTTCGCCTACTGTTTTAAGAGTTTGGTATGGTTGCTACTATCGAAAAAAGGCACATATCGTAAAAAAGCTCGTGATATAAATAATTAAACATCATCATAAGGTCGTCAGTCCTAAGACTGGTTGAACACGAAACCTTTCACTATTTCCTATCCTGAGTTAATCTTCGCATTTCCCTAAAACTAGAACAACCCACATCCTTAACCATTTGCGAACAATAATCTAATCTAGGTCTACCTCTACTCCTCTTAACTCCTGTTTCTGCCTCTAACATGTCTCTAACTAGACCTTCATGCTTGAGAAGGTGTCCTGCCAAGCTATTTCGCCAATTTCTAATTGACTTCCATAGAGTGCTCTCTTCTCCTATTCTTTCTTATACCTCTTCATTTCTAGCCTTCTATATTCAAGGTATCCTCATTTTTCATCATTCGCCTGTAACACCACATTTCGAATGCTTCTAACTTTTTCTTTTTTGCCGAGCCCACTGTCCATGTTTCGCACCCATACAGCGCCGCGCTCCAAACACGCTTCTTTAACAATCTTTTCCTAATTTCTACATTAACCGTTCGAAGAGTTTTTTTATTGATTGCGACTAGACCGTGCGTTATCTTCTGCTTTATATTCCTACTACTCCTTCCGTCCAGACTTATCGGACTTCCTAGATACCTTCCTAGATCAGCAACTTCTAATTTTTCGTCTCCTGTATTTATATTCGCTCTTTCCCTACTTTTTCTTCCCTTGTATACCAGTATTTAATAATTTAATAAATATAAAGTTGACATTTTCAAAACGACTTGGTGGACACATAATATCTAATTGAACGTTTATGTGTTTACCACGTGATTTTTAATTTGTTAACTATATTTACTGTTTTATTTATGATATCATATGCTTTTAATTAGATACCAGGAACGATTGTAGTGCTATATAATGTAAACGCTTAAACCTATCCTTGAAATAGCCTTAAAACAATAGGCGAAACGTCGGATCGGCTTTAAATATAAATAAATTATTATTTATTCCTTACCGTTGGCTCTGATCTAACATCTAACGATTCTAATTATTAGTCGTGGTTTTAATTGCTATAGAAGTATCTAAGTATGTGTGTTTTAGTTTTTACATTTAATTTTTCTTTATTGACAAAAAGAGACTCACCCACTACGTACCACTAAAACTTTTAGAAGTGAGACATGTTTGGCATAACTTCTAACGTAACCATTATTTCCCGTTGGTTATGTTCAAATTAGAAGTGCACAAAATACGTGACAGCAGTGAAACTCGCTTCTTTAAGAAGTTGATGGAATCTATTTATTCAACATTTACAGATTGTGAGCCCCTAGTGAAAAAAAATCACCTGGGGCTCCCGTTTCCAACACTCATGATCATTTCTTTGGAGGTAGTCACGCTATTCTTATCAGTTCTTATATGTATCTTAGTCTTTCATTTTGCTAAAGTCAGGCACTGTCTGTAACCCATGGTATTCAGTTTTCAAACCAAATCTGGCAGATGGATTAGTCCCCTTACTAGTTTAAAAATTAAGATGATATCATGAAACAGTCGGCATGAGCTCAATAGAAATATTTAGTTGTTTTAATATCCATTGTAATCTTAACCAAAAATTTTCATAGACTGACCTAATCATCATGACAGAGCCATTATTTTGTGCTTAATCTTTTCCAATCGTTTAAATAGTATTTGGGTTAATTACAGTTAATATTTCATGGTATTAATTTTTTTTCTCATCCAGTATATCACAGTCAAACATTTCAAATAAAAGTTGATCATTCTGATTAATTATTAATTTGTCAATTTAAAAACCATTAATATTTTTAAGGTCTAACTTAAAATATCGGATTAAATTGAATAAAATTTAATTGCTTAAGGTATATATGTTAATAAATAATAAAGAAGATCAGATCAAATGGAACAAGCTACCTGCAAGGGTAAAATTGTTTATTCGTATGTATTCTATATTTACCTTTATCAAATACATAAAAGGCTATTAAGTACCATTATGTAGACATACTGATAAAATTAAATTGCAATACGGTTCCGAGTAGGATAATTAAATCCTTTCATATGGTCAATGTTTTCTAACGATCTTTATTATAGGGTTCTGTTACCGAATTGAGAATCCTTATGGTTTCGGCCTTTCCGTCCATTAGTAGCATGTACATACACATGTGTCCCACTGTATGTCACTGTCCTCCCATCCTGTTTTTTATGAGTACCTATTTATTTAATATTAAGATGAACTTTGATGTACAGACGCAGGTTAATGATTCAGAAAAGGAAAAATATGATATTTGGAAAAATTTCAATAGAAAAATGAGACTTTAGATGCGCTTTAATAGATATTTACAATGTTTGAGACCATTAAAATTTTTGAAAAAGTTAGAAATTTTGAAGATTATATGGAAGGATGTGCGATCCTGGTCAGTTATTTTGAGCACTTTTGTGAACATTCGTTAGATATATTCTATTGCAATACAGGTACCAGTATCTCTACCGCTTAAATTCATCTTCTTCTTGTAGTGCCGTGCTATTCCTCTGCGCAGTCGTTAACCGTTTTCTTACCATATGGTTCTATTAATTGCAGCATGGTGTAGTGTTTGGAAGTCTTTTATCCCTGTCTATTGGCGGATATTTTTTAGCCACGATAATCTTTTTCTGCCTATTCCTCTACTCCCTCCTTCAATTTTACCTTGCAGAAACTGGTAGCGTTCTCTACGCAGTATGTGTCCGAGATAACCTATCTTTCTATTTTTGATATTTTTGAAGAATTCTCGGTCTGCTAAACCGCCTCTACGGAGAATGCCCTCATTTCTCACATGTTCAACCCAAGACACCCTCAACACATTTCAAAGGCTTCAATTTTGTTGATTATTGGTATTTTCAGCGTCCATGCCTCAACCCCGTACAGGAGAACAAATCAGACATAGCATTTTACCATCCTATATTTAAGGTTACAATTCAAGTTCTTATCTGTAAGAAATTTTCAAAATCTTAGGAACGTCCTTCTGGCCTGTGCGATCCTGCATCTGATCTATTATCAGGATCCCATCCCTTTAACCATATATCCCAAGTAATTAAACTGCGTAACCTGTTCGATGCTCTCTTAAATTAGTATTGGTTAAATTAAACACCATTGTAAATTAATGAAAGTTAATTTTATCGGCGGTTATTTGTTAGCTAATGACACTGTAAATAACATTATTAAATTTACATATAAATGACGAGAAAAACGTTTTGACTATATACAGGGCCAATAAACATACAGAAACAATGACATCAAAGTATCGGTTTGTGGATTCTATATCCTCGGCAATATGCAAATTATAAGCTGCGTACAATGTACATTATTAAGGTTGTGGTTGATGTGTTAATTAAACGTTTTTCTATTATAACCAGTTTTAGGACTGACGACTTTATGATGATGATGATGATGACGATGATATTGAAAACATACTTGTATTATCGTAACCACATTCTTTAAAAGTGTACTTAACCGAAGAATAAAACGTAAACAGTTTAATTTTTCGCACTTCTACGAATATTCTAGTACCTATTCTATTTTGTTAACCTTAAATTCGTATTAAATATCACTTAGTTATCAAACAATCTGCCGTTACATACATAGATATATCAATCTATATCAGCGTGTTGTTATATCACTGTCGACTATCCCGTCAGATTTTAGTCACTTATTTATGCTGTCATGAAATATTTCTGAATACCTTGCGTGTAAGGTCCTCTCAGTAGCAGGCTGTGTGTGTGTGTCGTGTTCGCATGAGATTTGTGATCTCTGCTGTCGATTTTCGGTAGTACTAATATCACCATATCGATTATTACTTGCGGCATTCGTTCGTAACAGTGCCTACTATCGCGGTATCTGTGGTGGGAAGGAGGTATGTATGTACATCTATGTGCTAAAGTCAATTAATTGTGGATCAGTATATACGAGGGGCTAGCTATTTACAGAAAAGTTAATAAAGTCTCCGAAGTATTAGTATCCTTGTGAAGCTCTACACACACTTTTCCCACCTCTCCTGCCACGCTTGAACTGCTCTCCTAAAATTTATTTTTGCGAACATAAGTATCACCAGCGATTTCTCGTGGATCTCGATGAATCCGTAGGTTACTTCCCACAACTTGATATTATATCTATCAACTTGCTCTAATAGACAACTTTTTGTTTGACCGATACAATTTATCTAAACTGCCTATGACGTGCTGATGAGAACTAATAAATTATAATTCGCTATTTACGTCTGGTAGTTTAGTGCTGAACAACTTTTAATGTTCTTATGATTTTGGTATACACGAATGGTAGCGATGCAATGGAAGTGTCACAACGGAAACAGAAGCGATAGAAGTAGATAGTAAATTTTTGCGGAACCGAAAGCGGATGCGGGTGCGGAAGTGCAATGATTTTAGATGAATGTTTAAAGCAGTGGTGATGCGCCCTTTTCAAGAATTTTTTGTTATAAATTTTACGTTTAGCTTTTGCGTCGTTAATATCAACAAAATAATCTTTCGAAACGAGCAATTCCATTTAAACTGTGTTTTAAGTCAACAGATAAAAGTAATAAATTTTTATAACTTGTTTTATTTCTCCGATATATTGATTTTCAAAAAAATAACATTTTGATAACAATAAGCTTCCCTTATAAGAATGCGGAACTTCCGCAATTACGGAAGCGGATGCAGAGGTGTGTTGCGACACTAATTTATTTGCGAGTTGAAAATTGGATGTAGGGCGGCATCATCTTTTGAAAAGTACGATGTGATATAAATACCACCAGCCGATTATTCATATCAGGGATGTTACGGAGCTTCGACTCCGGTTCCGTTAAGACGGAACTTCCGATTATTATTATTAAACCTTCGGTTCCGACTTCGGCTCCGACACTTTTAAATCGAAGGTTTTAATCGGAGGTCGAAACTTAACTTAGCGGTGGCGCGGCGCCCTGTGTCGACTGTTATGAACAAGTTTATAGTATGAACTTCATACATGTCGCGCGGGGAATCCCCCCGACTTCCACTACGTGCACTGAGCACTCTATCGTCAATTATTTTTTCATTGTTTGTGTTTTATTTTATAATTGAAAATTGAAATGAAAAGAATTTGACTTAACAATGTTTTATTTGTCCTTAAATAAAAATTCTCTCTCATGCCACCACTTCTGACCCTGCCTCCGACTCTGATTCCGACTCCGATTACGACTCCGATAAAGCAAATTTAAAAACTCCGACTCCGCCTTCGGTTCCGATAAAACTACCTCCGTTACATACCTGATTCATATAGTAAGAGAGCTGACGCTCAAAAAAAACTGTGTTGTCCGAACCGTCTACCGCCTGGCACATTAACTTTTTAAGTTTATTTGACATCTTCGATTTCATTTTCGACATTCTCACGTCAAATTACTAAATAATGGGCCGACCAAAATTTCTGCCACTATCTTTCCGTCGATGTACACATTTTCTATTTTTTTAGATCCGGTTAGGGTTCATATCTTCTTTTTTTATTTACGTAAGGGAAAATAACCCATGAATTTTTTCTACAACTATTTTTCCCGGAATGTGAAGTTTTTTAGGTAAAAATTATACCATCAAAACCAAGTGGTTAAGCCGAACATTTTTTCTTTTCGATTCTCCCTCCACACCTTACCTCGAAATGGGCTCACATTCCCCCTATACATACATCATATAAGACAAATGCTCTAAATTTCTTAAAAAGCTGATGTACCAGGCGGCAAACGGTTGGAATAACATCGTTTTTGGCGCGTCAACTCTGTAAGTAATGTAAATAATGTAATATAAGTCTAAAAAAAATGAATTTGCATGCGCACATGCGATTATTGAAAAACGCGCATGCGTCAATAGTAGTAAAAAATCAACCTTTTGTGTTTGACTACTGAGAATACCGAAATTGATGCGTACAACTTTCAGCCAAACTCTTAACCGGTGAGGAGCGTATAATCCGTACAGTACTGCACGGAAAAATTGACCATTTTATCCACTACAATTGCTTCGCTCAAATGTGCTGTTATTGGTTCCATTTACTACTGAAAATATCAACGAGATGTTTATTTATATTTGAAGATATATTAAAGACTGTAAGGCTTGTTTTCGACTCGCACTACTATTTATGATTGAACAAAACTTTTGGCAGGTACTGTATGAAAAAGTATGTTTAATGAACAGGAGTCGAGAGTATAATGAGCTTTTTTCTCCCTAGTTACGATTTTGCCAGCGCGCATCCAAGACATTGGGAGGGGCTCATCGCTAGAGAAAGTAAATGAAGTATACTTCATGTATTGTGCAGATAAACTGAAAAGAGACAATAGAATAATAGTAAACGGTGCAGCGGGTATAGGCTGATTGGATACTCTAAAGATCAGGATCGGCTTTGGATTGCCTAGTTGGAACTATATCTTTCAACAAACGTCTTTCCTTCTGAGAATGTTAAACGTTCTTTAAAGTCCGATGCTGGCAAAATGCTCAAATTCTGCGTGTCTACATCCCTTTCTGTTACACATGAATTGATGTAATTATTATTTAACATCGTGTACAATATTCTCTACAGCGTTTGTTGTGAGTAAAAGCAGGCGTTCTATTAGCAGCCGCATTAGTCTGGTTGGCAAGTTGAAAGAAGAAAATAAATGCCAGAGTTTTAGTGTGGACTATGCCAGATTTGAACGTCCTAACTATACCTGCCGTATTTATCGAGATGAGGCAAATTGTAGGATAAATGTATAGGGAACAGATGATTAATAATAAAATTTATGAAAAATAATAATATAGGAAGTAAAAATTTTTTAAAATAGCAGCACTAAACCAGATTTTATAAGAGAGAAAGACAGCATAGAGATTTCACACTTGGGATGAAACAGCGAAATGAGAAAGGTAAAATATATACCGGAAACGTTAAAGGACTATAAAAAATACGAGAAACAAAATGATGCAGCAGTAAATTTCCCATAAAGAAATCCCAACGGAAAAGTATTGTGCCTACAACCGTTAATCAGACGGGAAATATACACACATGTAGGACTGAACATTTTCTTTACGTCAAGTTTTACAGTTTGAAGCTTCATCTTGAATAAGAGTGTCAGTTAAAACCCTAAATATCGTGTACCATACGTTACCGACTGAATATATAAGTAATATGTTCAGATACCCTATACTATGAGAAAAAGATTAATAATTCACAGACCTATATGACGAAGAGGTGTCAAAAAGAAGAAACACAATAGAATAATTTTCGACGTGTTTTTGTTCCTAAACTAAATAAATGGAAGCGGTATTGCTACAACAGTATTGTATGAAAATTAATAAAATTACTGGTATGAAAGGGAAGAAAAAGTAGAAAAAGAGCGAATATAAAGATAAAAGACGAAAAATTAGAAGAAGTGACTAATTTTAGGTATCTAGGAAGTCAGATAAGTCAGGACGGAAGGAGTAGTAGGGATATAAAGCAGAGGATAGCGCAGGGTCGAGTCGCCTTCAATAAAAAGAAGTCACTTCTACGCTCGCGAACGGCTCATTTAGAAATTCGAAAAAGGTTGCTAAAGGCGGAAAAGAAAAGGTTAGAATTTTTCGAAAGGTGGTGTTAAAGGTGAATTATGAGGATACCGTGAATAGAGAAGATTAGAAATGAAGAGGAATTAGAAAAAATAGGAGAACAGAGGACTCTTGGGAAGACAATAAAAAATAGACGAAATAGGTTGGTAGGACACCTTCTCAGGCATGAAGGTCTCGTCAGAGACGTATTAGAGGCAGAAATAGGAGTTAGGAGTAGTAAAGATAGACCTAGATTAGATCGCTGTTCGCAAATAGTTAAGGATGTGGGTTGTTCTATTTTTAAGAAAATGCTAAGAGATTAGCTCAGGATAGGAAAGAGTGGAGGTACGTGATCAACTAGTCTTAGGACTGACGACCTTATGATGATGAACCAAATTTAGTCTAAAAATTGCCCTAACACATCAAAATATGGTCATAAGGTAGGAAAAGGCAAGATGACCGAAGTGTTATCGGTAATTATGTGGTGCAAGATTTTTGGAGACTTATTTGACTTTATATTGACATATTTACCTACAATCAATCGCAAAAATGTAACGCTCCTTGGCAATATCACAATTACCCAAATGGCGCTCAGTTACCGATTAATATTTACATTTTTTCGTTCTTGTGTGTTCTTACGTTTACATAATGCTGGCTGTAATGTACTTGTTTAATTTATTTAGTTCCAACATTATGTATAGTACTAAATTATTTGTGTTTATTTGTTTATCTTAGACGTTCGACAATCAGCAATGTTAACTGCTCCATCTAGCTGCAAAATTTTTATCGCCCTACGCTAATTCAGTATTAGGATATTTTCTAATTTCTAATTGTAATTATTGGTATACTTCATTTACTTTCTCTAGCGATGTGCCCCTTCCAATGTGTTGGATGCGCGATAGCAAAATCGTAGGTAGGGAGAAAAAAGCTCATTATACTCTCGACTTTTATTCATTAAACAAACTTTTCATACAGTACCTGCCAAAAGTTTTGTTCAATCATGAATAGTAGTGCGAGTCGAAAACAAGCGTTACAGTCTTTAATATGTCTTCAAATACAAATAAACATCTCATTGATATTTTTAGTAGTAAATAGTACCAATAACAGCACATTTGAGCAATGAAATTGTAGTGGATAAAATGGTCAATTTTTCCGTGCAATATTGTACGGATTATACACTCCTCACCGGTTAAGAGTTTGGCCGACAGTTGTCTCCTTCCTTTTCTGGCCTAGTGTTGTTCTTTTCTACTTTGCGCCGGTCAAACTGAAGTTCACATCGCTACAGAAAGTAAACGAAGTATATTACTATTACTATTATTACTATTACTAATCTTTATTCCTTTCTTTTAAGAGGATCCTGAAGACTTGACGTAATGCGGAAAAATCTTAACCATTTTTTTTTCGCTTTAAAAAGGTTGAAGGTTCAACTGCTGCAAAAGAAAATTGTTATTAAGTGAAACTTCTTCGTCTTTATCAATCACAAATAAAGGCTGTATATTTTAGAATTTCCTTTCCAACAGAGGCAGTGATTCGTCTACGACAATCAAAAGTCACTTTTATTGCTCCTTTTTTGTTTTTCATTTTGCTGTCATCTTGATTTATTAAATTTTTTTCGTTCTTCATATTTTTTAACGTCCCAATGTGTATATATATGTTACTGTAACGGTTCTGAAATAAAAATCAATCATTTTAACGTATTTTTTACCTTATTTTTGAATCGAATTTTGTGCGTGCGTATATATGTGTCCATGTATTTCTTATCATTGTTTTCCTAAAGGAAGTATCCACGAATAAACAATGATATCGACTTCATTAGGGTGCCAGTCGAAGCGTAATAATAACGTCAATATGTTTGTATGAAATACGAAATTCGACCCCGACGTTTTTCTTTTTTTTTTTTATTAAATAAAAATTCTAGAACAGTGTACTATTATACTGCTTGAAAAATATTCATTAGAGTTATTATTTTCTGGTAGAAATCGATACCTTTATGTAACACACACCTTATAGTGTCATATTGGGAATGAACTTTATATTTATTCATTTTGAGATATTATTACTTTAATATTATATTATAAGAGAACTTATATAGGGTGTCCCAGTTATAATAATTAATATTTGCACCACAGGTTCCTAGGGGCATTTAGAACATAAAATGCTATAACACTTTTGTCTTTTGAAACAAAATAAAAGATTATCAAAATTATAACAATTTTGATGCCGGGGCCCTGCACAATCGCAAATTAATAACGATTGCCAGTTGATCATGGAAAAATTCACCTTCAGTAGGTCGGAATCAGCTGCTTTTTGGGATAATATTATTGTTTATGTTTGATATTAAGTTACGGATCAGCCGAAGAAAATGCACTCGCGTTAAGGTCCATTAGATGACTGAACATGTTAGAAAAACTACGTATCTATCACAACCGAAAATCCCATGATCGTAAACTGAAGCCCATGACGTCGAGTATTGTTATTTTAAAAAGAAAAGAAATTATAACAACTAGTTAGGAATAGTTAGAAGCGGTGCACAAACAACCCTCACCACCCAGCGTTTGGTTAAGGTTTTGTAACATAACGTATCTGCTTGTGTACGAAAACAAATGTATGTGTTATGGTTGTAAAAGTTGAGACAAGATGCAGACCTACTTTGATCAATTACATGCGTTAAACTGCTCATTCTGACGTTAGTTTTGCCTGGCAGGGCTCATTAACCCCACGTGGAGTTATACAAGGATGTGTCCAGAAGGACCAGGTTGGTTATTTTGTTTTCATTAAATGTAAAAAGCTAAATATTGATATAACCTCGTATAATTACACTGCTGGAAGTGACTGGAATAAATACATATAATGTAACAGGTTGTTTGCTTTGGATTGTTGTGGAATTTACTTGTTTGTTAGTGTTAGTGTTCATTTCATAAAAAAGTATTACAGTAAGGACAATTAGTAGTGTGATAGTGCATTCTAGTAGGGTTCTTATTCAACCGGCAGTTGGTGGTGAGTTACATTACCAATTCCTATCGTGTAATTCCAAATATTCCCGGTATTTGGGCCAAAATTCGCAGCAACTGGGTAAGCCGCTATCAGTGTTGTATTGAATCGAATGGCGGACAATTTCAACATTTTTTATAAAAGGTACGCTTTCTTTTTCACTTTTACCTTTTTTTTACAAGGTGGAAGTGTATTCGGCTTCTTTCCGGTAGGCACTTGTTACATCCACACTAGATCAGCTGAGCGACGTTAGTCGCCTAGATCCAGGCCCGTAATAAAACAAATTGTACGTTCAAATTTACAAAGACGTTTTGCGAGCTCCATTGTCACTGAATGTTTTTTTTAATTATTATAAATGGGACACCCTGTATAATTTAAAATAACATACTCAGCAGAATGGTAGAAAATGGCAAGGAAACTATCAAAGGGTGAATGAAAACGGCAAGCCGCTTCACCAACTTTCATCATGATCTTTGATTCGACTCCCCTAATTATTGTTAATTCCGCTATTTAAACGGTCGCTAATTGACCTACTAGCACAGTAGGTAAGTAGGTGTTAGTTTGCAGTTTAAATAAATAATTTAGATGTACCTACTTTGTACCAGTGACCCAAATAAGAATTTACGGATATTATACAACAATACAGAAAACGAAACAAGTAATAGAGGAACGCGGCAGGTCATTCTTGCTTTACGGATAACAATAGAGAAAACGATAGAAAAGGAAAGAGTGCGTACATAGGATTTGTAGATTTAGAAAAAACTTTTCACAATGTTCAATAGGACATACTTACACTTAAAAATGTAGGGATAACTTACAGAGTTAGAAGAGTGATACTTAGTTTGTATAAAGAGCAACAGGCAGTTATAGAGCTGGGGATGCATCGTAGAGAAGTAAATATTAGGAAGGGAGTCAGACAGACATGCACACTGTCACCGCTACTTTTTAATCTATACATCGAAGACGCCATCAACAGTAAAGACAGTACAACTGAAGGGATAGGTATAGAGGTACAAAAGATTAGTATGCTTAGTATGCAGGTGATACAGCAGTGTTAGCATCTAGCAAGGAGGAGTTATAGATAGCTTTAAATAAAATGGAGGCGCTATTGTATGAATATAAATAAAAGTAAAACAAAAATATTGGCATACAAGGGATGAAAAAGTAAGGAAAGAACGAATGAAAAGATAGAAAACGAAGACTAGATGAAGTGGCTGATTTTAGTTTTCTAGGAAGTCAGATAAGTTAGGACGGAAGGAGTAGTAGGGATATAAAGTAGAGGATAGCGCAGGATCGAGTAAGTTTCGATATTCCCTACTCCGAATAACGTAAACATTTTGCCATACAAAAAAATACGGTATTTCATGTTAAAACGGGCAATCCAAACCCCAGGTTTTTAGTTTTTATGGTTTAGATGCAATTTGGTCTCATTCAAAGAGCAGAAATCGTTATAGGGAACTGTTGACAAAGGCTATCTATAATAATTAAACAAAAAAACCAGAAATGTAAAATATATATGCTGTGCTCCACTTAAAATAATTAGATAACGTCCAGAAGAAAAAGAGCACTCAGTATGACTGAAAAAAATTTCTCTATATACACCATACGATTCCAGGCCACTCTTATAAAAACATTCTTTTTATTAAATTTATAATAACAAAGTTATGTATGAAAGCGCCTCAGGTGGAACACCCTGTATAATCATACTATATCAAGATTGCTTAGCTAATGAGATCAAAATTGCGATCCACTTCTGAATGCCACTAAGAACTTAACGCGCTTTTAATAACTACAACAGCTGAATAATTCGCTTTAGTTGGTTTTTTCGTAATCGTGTTACAAAATATCTCAAAAGCAATAAATGCAACGTTGCATGTTTTGAAATCGTCCTAAAGGATTCCGCTTCATCCTTTGCAGCTTCGTAAACGTGTCACGTTTTGCTTTTGTAATTTACGAAGAGGACCAGTGCCGCTCGGTTAGTGACGGACTTAATACCGAATGCACTCGAATATGCCCGCGGGACAGGAAAATGGGGCGACGTGCCGTTACATCCCCACCTAAAATAAACCCACTTATTATACAAATTCGCAAAATCTGCTTCAGATCACGGAATGCGCTGCATAACAAGTTGCACGAATAAAACTAGTAGGTACCTACAGCAATCAACGTTGTTATCTTGTAAACTGTAAACAGCTCTGCAATTTACCAGATTATCTGTAAGATGTATCTATATGTTGGGACGTTCAAAATTGGCATAGTCCGCAACAAAACTGTTGCATTTATAGGGTTGTTCGGAAAGTCATTTCGTTTTTTTTTGTGGAAATGAAAGACAGTTTTCGTATAATAAACAAATACTTTATTAAATTATATATTGACCGTTCTGGTCCAACACCTTTTGCCATCTTTCTGGTAGTAGCATAATTCCACGCTCATAAAATTTTTGGTCTTTGCTGGCAAAAAACTGATCGAGGAGGTTTTTGACCTCCTCATTTGAGGTGAAGGTTTTACCGTCTAAAAAATTTTGGAGTGACCGGAACAAATAATAATCCGATGGTGCCAGGTCTGGAGAATATGGTGGGTGTAGCATTGTATCCCATTCAAGCTGTAAAAGCTTTTGGCGAGTGACCAAACTTGTGTGAGGTCTCGCGTTGTCTTGGTGAAACACTACACCTTTCCTGTTGATTAGTTCTGACCTTTTCTGTTGAAGTGCATCATTCAGTTTGTCCAGCTGATGACAGTAGACTTCCGAATTAATCGTTGTGTTATCCGGTAAAAGCTCAAAAAAAACGATTCCTTTAAAATCCCACCAAACAGACAGCATCACCTTTTTTTGGTGAATATCGGCTTTGGAAATGGTTTGAGCCGGTTCATCTTTTTTGCTCCATGACCTCTTGCGTTTGACGTTGTTGTATACAACCCATTTTTCGTCCCCAGTGATGATGCGCTTCAAAAACGGATCATTTTCGTGACGTTTGAGAAGCGAATCGCAGACGTCAATGCGGCGACACAGATTTCTCTCTGTGAGAACATGGGGAACCCATACATCGAGCTTCGAGGATAATCCCAGGCCTTTCAAGTGGTCATAAACTGTTGAATTTGATAAATTTAACCTCAATCCGATCTCACGTGTTGTTATTCGCCGGTTCACATCAACTAATGCCTTTATCGCGTCTTTATCAGCTTCAACCGGCCTTCCCGAACGTGGTGCATCTTCGACATCAAAATTGCCGGATCGAAATTTAGCGAACCAGTTCTGGCACTGGCGTACTGTCAACACACCTTCTCCATACACATCAGTCAATTTCTTTCTGGCTTGAACAGCATTTTTACCCTTTCTGTAGTAAAACAGTAAGATATGTCGAAAATGCTGCTTATCGCTCTCCATATTTAAAAGGGCACCAACCAAAAACTACTGCGTAGAATTAATTGGAATTTTTCACACACAAGCCTTGCTATATGAGCTCTCAAAGCATATAAAAATTATACGGCTTAAATGTGAAGTTGGGTGCGAAAGAATACAATTAAATCCTCTGTCGGGAAAAAACGAAATGACTTTCTGAACAATAATATATTTTCTTCTTTTAACTTACTAACTAGACTAGAGCGTTTGCTGATAGAACGCCTACTTTTACTCATAGTAAATGTTGCAGAGAATATCGTAAAATACCGAAAAGAGATGTCAGGGAGGAATGACAGCGGACTCTAATAAAGAAAAGGAAGTAATTTTACACCATTTAGTGTGTAACAGAAAGATATGCAGACAAGTAAAATTTGAGCATGTCGCCAGCATCGGACTTTAAAGAAAGTTCATCATTCTTAGGAATTTAGGAAAACGAAGACGCTTGTTTAAATATATAATTCGTAGCAGGCAGTTATAAAGCCAATCCTGATTTTTTGCGTGCCTAAACCATAGCCAAGCAAACTTTAACTTCCTAGGAGCCGCTACCTGTGATTAGTTTGGGTCGCTCCATACCCTTCAATGAGTACGAGAGAGTAAGCAGTAATGACCCATATTGCTTTTTCTTTTTCTTCTCCCTTCCACTCCCATATCAAGCCCCTCCGTCCCGTAGACGAGCGAAGCCTCTCTCGCGACTTGAATTTTCTAATGATCGTCCCGCAGCTCAGGGGTAGCATGTAAGACTACAGTCGCAATACTATTGGGTTCGGTTATGGAAGAGGGGATTTCACCTACGAAGTGGAAGGGATAAGAAAAGGAAAGAATCATCTCACTCGCACTTTCAGGAGCAATGAGAAGCTTCTTGGTTATACCAGAGGAGCACTGGCGAGTCAAAAGAGCCGAGTTTGTCCGGCTCTGGTCTAAGCAACTCTCAACCGCTGAACCGCTTACTGTTATTTAGTTGTCTCTTTTCACTTTGTCTGTACTACTCAGTGGCTGGTAATCTTGAGCTGATAAGAGTTACTTTGTGTCCAGAAGAGCGGATGCACATTAATTAATCAATTAAGTTATAATTTTAGTATTATTTCTACGAATTGAAAGTAAATTAAATCGTATCATTATTTTTGTTAAAGTATACATCACAGCAATATAAATATGTGGCTCAGTGCAGTGATAGGCACGTAACAAAATTGAACTACGCCGTTTGTGGTACTTCACACAACGCTGTCTCGAGGCAGCAGGTAGAATTGGTCTGTGTACTGTCAACGGGCTGACGAGACCCAACTATATCGAAATCGCGATCCGCGTCTGGCAGTTTCGACAGAACGCTGACGACCATAAACTTCTTATTTGTTACATACACTATCTGTTTATTTATTCGTCGCTTTCGATTACCTGTCACTGTAGCAAGAGAAAATACTCAAAATACTCCCTCGATTCGGCTATCTTGGACATGAATTGGATTTGCTTTAGCATTTTTCAATGCAGAGAATTGCCTCTGGTCAACATCACTTAATTCTCCATACATTTTCTTTCCATTATTAGTATTAGTATTTTCCAAACTTTTCATCATCAACACTCCACTCAATCTTCTCGGTATCAACATCCTATTTCTCATCATCAGCATCCTTATCAATAGGATTCTCATGGTTGATTGAAACACCAGTCTCTTAGAGCTAACAATAATGCCATTGTTGTTTTTTGTTTGAAGCCCATCTTTTAGCGTTCTGGTCATCATCTACAATATTTGGTTCTCTGTCACGACCACTGCTTCAAGTCGATCTCCTTTCTGACAAGTCAAATTTCTACCTAACTCGTGGAAGCTCCTTTTTATCCGCAAACACCTTCCTATCTGGGACCTTCGAGATTCTATCCCGGCAAGCCCCTAAAACGTAGGCCTTTTATTCGTTGTCTGTTACCGGCGAATGATGAGGATACTCTGAATAGGTTAGAAATAAAGAGGCATTGGAAAGAATAGGAGAACAGAGGACTCAACGGAAGTCAATAAAAAATAGTCAAGATAAGTTGCTAGAACACTTTGTCAGGCATGAATGTCTACTCAGAGACATATGAGAGTCAGAAACGGAAGTTAGGAGGAGTAGAGGTAGACCTAGAGTAGATTACTTTTCGTAAATAGTTAAGGATGTGGGATGATCTATTTTTAGGAAAATGCAAAGATTAGCTCAGGATAGGAAATAGCGGAGGTGCGTGTCCAACCAGTCCTAGGACTGACGACCATATGATGATGATGATGTCTGCAAAGCTCGGGGTCCACGACATATCTCCAAAACGTCAAATGAGTTTTCATGTCAGCATGTTGCATCGATGCGTTGATAGCATGTGCTGTTGCATTCCTTAGATTTATATGTTTGTTGCGTAATTGTGCCTCAAAATAAATTTAGATTACGGGAAGGTAGCGATTAGAATTAGGTGCGATGGTGCGTTGGTCTTTTCAAAGCAATTAGAAACCAATAATAAGATAATAACACACCGGACTGTTACATGAAAAGATTGTTCATGGATATTTTGAGGATATCCACGCGCCTTATACTTGAAATTCTGTCTCTTAACTTCTCTATCTAAATTAAAATGAGTATCGTCAGTTATTAGAAGTTGATGCAGACATAAATTGTCTTCCAAAATCTTCCCGAGTTTCAAAATCTCTTTCCTTTCATTTCTTGATAGTCTGTAGTTTGTAGGGGTGGAATTTTAAATCTGTAGCCAAGATTTTCCTAACTGATTACCGATTCATGTTCAACTCATTTGCATGTTTTCGGGCGGGCCGTAAAGGACTTCTGGTAAGCGCCTCTATCACTCGTTCTGTTTTCAGGGATTCGTACGACATCTCACCGTTAACCGAAATTCGAGTGAATTCGAATATAGTTATCACTGACAAACCATTTAAAGTAAACGTGTCGTACGAAAACATTCTGCGTTTTACTGCATTACTCCATAATTGTAAGTGAAATGGTATAACATTACAGACATGATTGAGGTCATATTCCTTACAAACATTTATCCGGGGTTTCGTAGATTTCCGAGGGTACCACTACCTGTGACATTTACGGTTAAGGTTAATCTGTGTCTTGCCGTCCTCCTTTACACGAAACATTTTATGACTTCTCTCATAATGATGATCAGTTGGGTGAACATATTTTGTTTTACTAAAAGCTTAAAATGTTTAGATCTATTTGTGGATCTGCAGAAAAACTTTTTACCAAAACTATCTGGTTGTTCCAGTCCTAACCTTCGAATTTGTGAAACCGTGGTATGTACGCATATCAATTCAATGCTTCTTAAGAATATCCACTTTACGTTTAATAAATTTAAGTCCACAATTTGCTGCAGGAACAATTAACAAGTGCAATAAGAGGAGGGAACATATACCAAAAAATTCCTCTCTAATAGGATCGCTCGTTAAAGGACTTTAATTAATAACTGTTTTAAGTCTTATAACGAACTGTTGAGTTACAACTAGAATTTTTGAACCTCAGTAAAAAACAGGCTTAATATTAACGTGACGGATTATGTCGTCATTTCTAGATATTTGTGAATGTGTTTGAAACCCCTTTAACCAGATAGGTTCCATAAATTCTGTAAATTGTGTAAATATGTTCGGTAAACATAAATTTTGTGGAACATTTTCAAAGCTAAATACTTACAGATGTAGGTACAGATTCGTAAAAGAAGAAAGTTTTGATTTGCTTTAAGCACTTACTGGAATTGAAAAACATTTCGCAAAGAACAGTGTTTGTAGGTAAGTCGCTTGTGTTGAAAATAACTTGTGAAAACAAGAAAACTTCGCGAGGTAACTTTCTGCGCTGCATCATAAAAACGAACGAAAAAAAAAAAGACAAGAACAACGTTTATCCATGTTGTATTCACCCATACGTGAAGTGCATTGTTATGTTTTCTATTTCAACTCATTTCTATGCGTTTATTTTTAGAATTTTTGAAATGTAGTGTTTGAATATCAGATGATGCCATAAATCGCCTTGAAATTCGCATTAATAGTGTTATAATAGTCTACAGTCTATTTCAATTTGTTAGAATTGTGACCTTGAAGAAATCTGCGCGAAGAAAGACAGAATACACACTAGGCGTGAGCAAGACAGAAATAGTTGGAACAAGCTTGAACGAGCAGAGCTCTCGTTGGGCAGTCTAAGGAGATCGGCTAGAACTGTATAGTGCTAGACGAAAATGTTTAGCAATTTCTTAAGACAAAAATGTATATAAATTAAGAATAGAAAACACAGCAAAAGTTTTATAGGTGTGTAGAACGTTAAGTTAATACACTTGTTATTATTTTTGGCTAAATATGCTTTTAAATAAAGTATATTCTTAAATTTTAACGAGGCAGTTTAAATAATTTTGCAAATGATACTGTACACATTTGTGTCTAGATCTCGCTCGATGATCGGTGAAGAAATGAGCTCCGCAGACAAATATGATTGAATTTGGAATTATGCTACGGCGCATCCTAATAAAGGGAAGGGACATATCTCTAACTTCTTGAAACGAACAGTAC
>NW_020439025.1:107838-109699 GCF_000699045.2 Agrilus planipennis
AATAATTATTCAACCAGCCCCGAAAAAAATTGGTCTACCAACCCCAGGCGCCATTTTTAATTTTGATCGCATGGCTAGCCTAAACACTGCCGTTGACTTGAAAAATAAGATATGAAATATGATAAATGTGCCCTCATTAAATGCTAGGACTAATAGAAAAATGATTTACATAAAACGAGTAGGCATCAGATCAAAAAATACAATATATCAAAATATTACTTATGTAATTGAAATATGAAAAACATGTCAGTGTTCGAAAACAACGCACGACCGCGATGTGACGCTTCAGACAACTGAGCGGGACGCGAAATGTAATGCTTGGTTATGATCAGATGACATAGTTCATACACTGTCGAAGAGTTTTCGGCAGTTAGTCTACCTACCCCTATAGTCAACTATCCCCAGTCTCCCCTAGTCCAGGAAATTTAAAAATTCTAAGATCTTTTTGACCACACTCCCATGTCGCTATACTGACAATAGCAGCTTGCAATTTTAATTGAATTGACAGCAATGTTTAGATATATAATTTTGGAGAGGTTGTGTGTGGATTTTGAGTCACGAAGGGTTGGTTGGAGACTGGGAACAGGAGTGAAAGAGAGTATGGATAGAGCGCCTGGATTAGATTGATGATGCAGGATTTTCTATTTTGAGAAAAACAAAGATTGATTCCAGATAGAAAAGAACGAAGGTGCGTGTTTAACCAGAACTGACGACGTTATGGTGATGCGTTATTCAAAGAACATACAGTCTAACTTACAGTTTACATGGCATATTTCAACCAATTTCAAAAAACAGTGGCTCGCCGTTCGATTGTAGATACTAATTTTTTTTCAATCTCTAAGGGTGGAAAATTCCTTTTTATTGTAATGTTCATTGCAAATTATTCGTCCAGTATTTATGTCGTCTGATTTTCTCTTTCACATTAAATTATTTGCTATTTGTTTTATAATTTTATTGTTCTTCAAAATTTTCTAAAGAGTCACTGCATGTTCAAAATATTTCCGAGTTTGAGTTTGAGTTTGTGTTACGCCGCTCTTGCTGTCATCTTTAATGTAGGAATGCTTTGGTTGACATATTTCGTTTAGAGATTAAACAAAGGAGTTCCAGCGTGAAACTGCTTGCATATTTGTGCGTCAATTTCTGCAATCAATTTTTAATAGTCAACACTATGTTTATATATACAAATTTAAATTAAAAAGTTAAAATTAGGAAGCCAATTTTCCACCCTAAAGGAGGAATATTTTCTTCAGATTTAAATGGGACCATCCTTGAGATGCAGCATCACTACATAGTATAAAACAAAGTCGCTTTCCCGCTGTCTGTCCCTATGTATGCTTAAATCTTTAAAACTACGCAACGGATTTTGATGCGGTTTTTTTAAAAGATAGAGTGATTCAAGAGGAAGGTTTATATGTATAATACATGCATAATATAGTAGGGAAACACTGATAATTTTAGAGGTTTCTATTGTGATGTCGTAAATAAACACATTTTTTGCGCTTACATTGCAAACGCTGGCTGAACCCTACGAGATAGATCGAAATAATGTACTACAATATTGTACATCTTAAAAAGGTCTACAAAAAAGTCGGGGGTGGTATATGTCTATCTCTGAGGGATAACCCACAATAACCATTTTTATCCTTTACTTTTTAGAAGAAATAATTACTTATTTACGAAGCGACTGTAAGCAATACAGTACCTTAAATACATTGTGCATTTAATATAGATCATTATGGCCCTTTACAGCATGTAATTTAAATGAATATTTTCGAAGATATTACAGATTTAAAATGCAGGGACATAGCGGTTGCGGCGGTACCGGCCGGGAGGCCGGTTTGTATTGTCTAATGACAAAAAA
>NW_020439025.1:110759-111747 GCF_000699045.2 Agrilus planipennis
AAATTTTGTACACTAGATTCCGAAATCGACAAATTATCCCTCCCAATAACGAGGTTATTGACGGTAATATCAATGCACAATATACTAACCATGGGATAAACCCTCATTTGTGCTTCTGCGAATTTGCCTACGTGACCGTAGATTTCGGAAATATATTTAAGTCCAATAACAATAAGCTTTACACTAAAGGTATAATAAAATATGAAAATGTTTATGCCATAAAGTCCCTGCGTCGGCATATCACAAATAAGGTTCCTTAACACAGTGAATAACATCATTTTATACAAGGCTTATAAATTCATTCAATCTGTTACCGGATAAGTATGCCTTAGATGATTAATGATAATAATAATGTGATTCACTATTCTGGGCATCTGAACCCTTCCTTCTGGAAGTTTATCTGTTCAAAGCAAATTGGATTTTCGTGTAAGGCGTAAATACACATTTCCCTACGAATTACGGAATAAGTAGGAATACAAAGGGGATTGTGTTAAGAGTGTTTCAAACTGATGTGATAACTAGATGACAAGTGGCCAGATTTACGAGTCGTACATAGGGAATCGTTGTTGTCTGTAACCAATAGCTTTCAAGCTGTGTACAATTTATGTCAAGAAGTTTAGAACGTCTTCAGGCAGGTAGTTTATCTTTTGGTCCTTTGAGAAACTTGCCCGACATGAAGGATTAAACAACTTACTCACTGCAGTTACGCCTTCATATTTCCACAAACCGCATTCGAGAAAATCGTTATAGATACCTGCTACTTTCTGTATTATCAAATAGGAAAACAAAATTTTCCTTCTGTAATCACTACATAGTATAAAACAAAGTCGCTTTCCCGCTGTCTGTCCCTATGTATGCTTAAATCTTTAAAACTACGCAACGGATTTTGATGCGGTTTTTTTTAAAAGATAGAGTGATTCAAGAGGAAGGTTTATATGTATAATACATGCATAATATAGTAGGGAAACACTGATAATTTTAGAGGTTT
>NW_020439025.1:112014-119227 GCF_000699045.2 Agrilus planipennis
AAAACTAACAAAAAGAATACCAAAAGTAAATTTTTATCATCATGAAAATTGTAACTTTTGAAAAAACCGTCGCGAAGTGACGGAACATACGTTAATATAACTGACGTTTTCTGTGGGATTTTGGGTTATACTTAGTGGTTTATCTACGGTTTAGTGTTGAAGAAAATGGTATTTTTATTTTGTAGACTGAAAAAAAGAAAAATATAATTTAACGTCTAGAATTGTGCTTTTGCCAAAATTTAAATTGAAGAAGGGAACATTCTTTTGCGGCAGTTAAAGAAATTACTGAAAATACGAGATTGAAAATATTACGAGGTGTTTCCGTACCTTGGACAGATAATGGTCCTCGTTTTGTATGATTCCAAATTATATTTTGTTTGTTATCAAAGTATGCGCTGCAGTAGTAAGACAACTAACTGACTGTCGAAATACTGAGGACGAGGAACGAGTACTTAACAAAATATTTAAATATGGGCAGGTGATGGATGAAGTTATAAGTAATTGTGTTAATGTTGGTGGTGGGTATGTGACGAATCCCCAACGTTTACCGTACCGAATGTCTTCTTTTAACAAAGGAAGAACTCGCGAATCCACTCTTGAAATCCACCCATTTCCGCTCCATCGCCGACAAACAATCTATTGAGACACAGGCAAATTGTTCATGTTACATGCGCTTACGAGAAGGCAATTGTTTTCCAGGGGCGTATCAATCAATTGGGCAATAAATCAGGGTTAAAACATACAAACTAGTTTTCCCTTTTTCCAACCGAACATATCCGAATGCGTATGTAACAATTTTATATTTGAGGAGGTTTCAGTTGATATTTATTGAATTGAGTAATTGTCCAGAGTTGGGGATTTAGACCAAAATCGCTGCAAAAATTTTTTCATCGATTTCCGATCATTCCACATAATAGAATTAGATATTAGACCGTGGGGGAGACAGTTGTTTTATACTTTATGAGTTAAAAAAAAATTTTTTTTGATTGATAATTTTTCAAACTGTAGGTACGGGAAGAGATGGGTGAGAAATTATCAGAAATCGATGAAAAAATTTTTGAAGCGATTTTGTTGTGGAACCGCAATTCTAAGAATTGTATGAAATTCCGATATTGTACTTCGAAATGTATAAAATTAATTCTTTCTGTGATTAAAATACTTTAACGTATCAGCCCGCTTCCGGCGGACAGAGGCATTATATGAACTCCAATCTACCATAAATCTACCTAATCAAACAATGATGTCACCAATTGGGTCAATTTTAAAGAATTATTTTTAATGAAGTCATAGAAAACTGTCTTCCCCACCTTCTAATATCTAATTCTATTATTTAGAACGACCGGAAATCGATGGAAAACATTTTGGAGCGCTTTTAGTCTGGAGCCCCGATTCTGGACAATTACCGGAATTATTATTTCTAAGTTAGTCTTTGAGGTAAAATGGGGAAGTAGATCTGTGTTCATTTATGTTTGTGAATTTGTTATTGTTTGTCAGATAAAACCATGTACATAAATACTAGAAAAAAAAAAAGAATAAGAGGGTAGTCTACAAAGATTATGAGAACTGCTATAGCTAATAGATAAAGTATTAAGTAAAGAGTTGAGCTAAATAAAAGCTGCTTCTGCATAGGCGTGCTTCAGATTACTTTAGAGCGATATGTTAAGAGAATGGAAGATGGCGGTGAAGTTACAACTGATTTACCTTTGGACCTTGAAAAATCTGTATTTACAGCAAAAGTAGAAGATCAAATGGTAGCACGGCTGAAACATATGGAAGAACGTCTTTTTGGACCGACAATTGTCGATTACATTGCTTGTGCCGGTGTGAACGACGAAGACGATGGAAACATCCACATTTGTGTTTATTGTGATAATAATTAGCTTACTCTATCTTGCCCTATTTATATTGCCCCAAGATGGTTACTATTATTTACTATAAAATGTGTGATAATTTGATTTCCCAAAGACTATGTCAAATTGTAGTTAGATTATTAAACACATGCGCCATAAATAAATAAACAAGAATAATTCCCCATTCCTCTATCAATACATTAGATAGTGAAAATTCTTACATCAGGTGTGATAACTTCTTTTTGATGACGTGGTACATGATGTCATACCGACATTAAAGAGTTCATGTAATCCATGATTGCATAAGTGGTATTTTATTGCTTTCTTGATTCTGTTCCAAATCAATTTCTTGTTAGTAAGTTAAGCAGAGCATTCGCAAAGTTGAGTTCAAGAAGCTCTTATATGGATGCGTCTTTTTGGATATCACAGTTATCACTCCTGAATCAATTGGCACCGAAACAGAAACCCGCTGCCAGGAAAAAAGAGCAAAAAGTTAGGTCAACACAATGCGACACATCGTCGTGCCAAATCTTCCGAGTTCCGTCCTAGTTTTTAAACGATTTTTGGACAGAAACTCGTTAGTCAGTACCCAGTAAAATTATATACTGTCCAATGAAATATGCATGCTTTGTATACATATCTATTGGAGTTTGAAGGGAGGAAATTGGAAAAGTTTCAAATAAAACCAGACAGACGGCCTACGATATTTTGGGTTGTCCTACCTATAAAACTTTCGGTTTAAGGTTGGTGGAAGTTTTCGAAACTCGTTTATAAATAAAATGCTTTATTACAAACCCAAATCACTGAACCTCCCTCTTCTAGTGCCTTTATAGGTTACGAAAAGAAAAATGTCTGCTCGTTTTTACACACGACTGAAGTGAATACTTATAAAAAAAATTTTGTGGGAACACTCGGTATAGCAATAAACAATTCAAATGCGTAATAATTAAAGTTCATCAATTGTGCCGACTTAAAATCGCAATACAGTGCGACTAACTAGGTCATAGACATTTACACACACATATGTAAACTGCTGAAACAACTACAGCCATTAAACCAATGTAAATAATTTATGTATAAATAACGTGTAAATAATTGAATAAATCAGTCTAACGTCAGGCTCACTTTCATTCGGATGCTGCAATAGTGTCAACCCTTAGACGCTGCAATAGTGTCAACCATCAGATGCTGTGATAGTATCAGAACTCATCATAGATGCAGAAATGTGTCCAAGGCTATTATAAAATCGGTTCTTCTCAGAACCACAATTTTTGATAGTCACATCTCTATACGACTACAATTTGAATAACATACATATTAAGACCAAAGAGGAATCAAACGCCTTTAGCAATTTTATCAAATTTATTTAACTATTTAGGTACTCTTTATCCAGGACCACTATTATTATTAATTAAATATTAATTCATCACTATATTGCACACTTTGACGCTTCTTCGCTCTTACTGCTTCGCTTTGTTATTCGAACTAATACTAACTAACTAATTCGACCTCGCGGCAACTATTTATAGGGACTGACCTTGTTCTAGAAGAATCCATTATATGACGTCTAAAAAATTTGATCCACTTTGTCACTATGTCGGGTTGCCTATACGTGACATTGTATGTTGGGTGGCCTACATACATGTGACGATATCTTCTACTATATAATATATTAGACACGCCATTTACTCGCTTCTCTAATACAAATGGAGTCAGGTTAACATCCACCGTCGTTTATGGCGTCAGCGAAGGGTAAAGGCGGAAACACATTATTAAAATGCGACGCGACCCGATGAAACGCCATGCGTGTTGAGTCGAATCAAATGTATTGTTTTCTATAGACCAGAATCACACTATGAACATCCGACGCGACGCCATGCGTGCACACGCCACCTGATCCAGACGTTCCAGGTCGATGTGTTGCCCATGGTGAGAGTAAACACGCCATCCGACGCGGCGAATGTGGTATGTCTCTAGACAACACCCAATGCCACGCGTGAGTCGTTCGAGAACTGTCACAGAGCATATATATATTCTTTGACCTCATCCCTATTCTTCAAACTGTCAAACGGAATTTATGCCAATTTAATATTATTTTTCATACAAACATACTTCTCTTTTGATTTATTTCATGTACCCAGTACCGCTTAGTAATTCTCTTTTTCTTGAGTCGTTTAAGTATCATATATGTACCCAAAATTTGCATCAAATCTTCTTCAAAGTTTTCATTTGACTCGTTATTTATTAAATCCATAGCAAATAACCATACACTTCCACTGCTGTTAGCTAACTGTATTCAGAAATTGCTAGTATGTCGTGGAGTCGCGTGTTGGTAATATAGGGTGTCGACACGTTGCGTCACGTCGCGTTTTAATAATGTGTTTCCACCTTAAAACACATCCTATATTTAAATAAAACACCAGCATGTTTTAACAATAATATAAAAAACACAATTCGATAATTTTTTTAACCTATTTGATTATTTTCAAGAATACATAAATGGAACTAAAAGGTCGCAACAATTGTCGGGTTGTTTTTGATTGTATTATTATTGGTGTTTTATTTAAATGTTCAATATGTTTCTTCGTATATACACCTACGATAGTCTTAATATCCTGTGAAAGTTATAGTTGCCCTTCACTGACGTCATTGGCGGCGGCGTTTGTTGACATCACCATTTGAAACGAACAGCATATTTAGTATCTTGTAGTGTCGAAGGATAATACCATATACATGCAATACCCTCATGAAATTAACCATTTTCTAGAAAGACAGAAAACGACCTTGCGGTCACTTCCTGTCTATTTTCCTCTTCCTGCACCTTATTCATCTGCTCCTGCAAGACTGATCAACCAATCAAAATTCTAAAAAAAAGACAACTACAGATCGCACGATCACTGAGTGAAGTGGCAAGAAGGCGCACCCAACTCAAATCATCATCTGCAAATATCTTCAAATTATCTAAATAATGCGCCAACACCTGTACTTGACATCCTCAGGAAGCGTATGTACAGAGTTTCCCCGAAAGCAAGGCATATCCCAAAAATAAGTCCCATCATGATTTATAAGATGGTTTTAATATACAGGGTGCTTCAAAAAAATGTATACACACTTTGAACTTCCATAGAAAATTTATTTACCGGTCTACAAAGTTAAATTTCAGGAAAATAGAAAGCTGAAAGTCCAACGTAAATGAAACATAAATAACAAATGTTAATACTGTTCAAATTGGTGACCTACAGCATCAATACAATTCTGAGTACGAATCACCACAGATTCTGTACATCGTATCAAAACGTGATACGTGAACCGGGATTTATGGGTAGCATCATTTGGTCGGATGAAGCCCAATTCAAACTTAATGGAACTGTCAATAGGCACAATTGTGTTTACTGGGGTGAAGAAAATCCTCACATTACAATTGAAAAAGCTGTAAATTTGCCTGGTGTAAATGTGTGGTGCGGTTTGTCTTCAAGGGGACTCATTGGACCTTTTCGATTTGAAGGCACTGTAACTGGTATTAATTACCTAACAATGCTTGCTGATTCCATATTTCCTGCCATTCGTGCATTATACGGTAATGATGATTTTTATTTTCAACAAGATGGTGCTCCGCCGCACTATCACAGGGACGTACGAGCTTACCTGGATCAAAATTTGTCGGGCCAGTGGATAGGACGCAGGGGGCCAATCGAGTTTCCAGCACGCTCTCCAGACCTTACACCACTGGATTTCTTCTTGTGGGGCACAGTAAAAGATGAGGTGTACAAACGTAAACCACGTAACCTAGACATTCTTTGGAATGAGATTCAAGCAGTGTGTAGAGAAATCTCATTGGACGTTTTGATACGATGTACAGAATCTGTGGTGACTCGTACTCAGAATTGTATTGATGCTGTAGGTCACCAATTTGAACAGTATTAACATTTGTTATTTATGTTTCATTTACATTGGACTTTCAGCTTTCTATTTTCCTGAAATTTAACTTTGTAGAACGGTAAATAAATTTTCTATGGAAGTTCAGTGAGTATACATTTTTTTGAAGCACCCTGTATACGCCCTATCTTGAAAATAGGACCTACTGAAGAAAGCATCGCATTGACATTTTAAGACTGGTCCCCGGAGGGCTACAAGTCTCGTTAGCATATTTAGTATCGAACATGAGACATATTTTACATTAATTAGAATTTGCGAGAAATCAGGGTATTTTCACTCTTCAGAATTGTTTATGACAAACGTTAATTTTTCTTAAATGATCATCATTATAGGGTCGTCGGTCCTAAAACTAGTTGGACACGCACCTCCACTGTTTTCTGAGTTAATTTTCGCATTTCCCTAAAACTAGAACAACCCACATCCTCAACTATTCTTGAATAGTAATCTAATCTAGATCTACCTCTTAACTCCTGTTTCTGCTTCTGATATGCCTCTAACGAGGTCAACAAGCCTGAGAAGATGTCATATCAACCTATTGTTCTTATTGACTTCCGTGGCGCCCTCTATTCTCATACTCTTTCTAATGCCTTCTAGTTTCTAACCTTATCTATTAGTTTACAAAAGTTTTATAATACAAATTTCAATATTAGGTTTTACTAAGTACATTTCGAGTTTCTCCGTTACATTGTCAGTAAATACAACAAAATGAGTTGACAAGAAATCGTCTTTGTCAGAATAAACATTCGCAGACACCCCCGAACTGAGCATTGTTAAAATTTGTACTGTACATTTAAATAAAATTATTTGAATAACAACGTGAGGTTACAGTATTATTTTTATTATTTACTTTATACAGAGACACTTTTATTTTATTTTTTCATTCCTCCCGCTTAGCCTACCCCTATAATAAGACCTAGTTCACCTTAAGGGTATAAAATTAATATAAACCAGGTCTTATATATACGAAGAAATAAACTAATGAAGTCGTAATTTCATAAAGTCCTTCGCCGCGGCTGTACTTGAGACACTGAAGGACATTACGACTTGCTACGTTCATTGTGGATGCTAACCACAGCTGTTGGCGAAACGTCAGATAAACGAGCGCATCAATGTTCTCACCACGATAGAAAATTAATCCTAGACAATGTCCATCGTGCTCTAATATTATAGTACTCTTCAGATAATGCCGGTTTTGAAAGTCTTAGCCTTGTAGCCACCAACATAAATTAGAGCACCCTGTATATATAACAGGTCAATTGAAAAGTCCCCGGCCTAAAATAGTAAAACACATTTTTTTTGCAAAATTCGTTTTTTTTATTCAACATAATTCCCTTCAAGGGTGATACACTGATTATAGCGATCCTCCAACTTTTCGATACCATTTTTGTAGTACGATTTGTCCTTTGCTTCAAAATAGGCCTCAGTTT
>NW_020439025.1:120315-159177 GCF_000699045.2 Agrilus planipennis
AATGTAGCGACCAACATAAATTAGAGCACCCTGTATATATAATGTAGTTTTGTAAATATGTAAATCTTTTGTATAATATTCCTTTTCTGTGTAAATATTTCTCAACATTATCTTCTAAAGCTTTTGTATTCTATCCATCTGTTCCAATAACTTTTATTACTGTACTTTCCTATAATCCCTATTAACATTTCAACTTCGCGTACTAACCGCATGACGTCTGTACTTTGCTATCCGTCCTAATTGCTATTTTATGAGGGGTTTCTTCGGTGATTTGGGTTCAACAACTTAATTCTATATTTTCTATCTTCAGCATTTTTCAAATCATATTTTCTTACTATTGGTTCCCTTCTTTTATCTACAACCCTTAGCTCCACCTTCATAACTTTCCTAAATTATTCAAATTCTATATTCTTCAGTTCTAAATCAACCTTCGTTCTACTCTTCTTAGTCTCTAACAGGTGTCAAACAAATATGACTTTTACCAGATTTTATTATTATAATGTTGAACACGCCAAGAACCAAAGCCTTTTCATCTTCAAATTATATTTAACGAAAGAGTGAATAACGATAACTTGAAAATACAAATATATTGCGCATTTTAACTCTCAATCTGGACACCCTTTATATGAAATATCTATTAATAAAAACGCACCATTTTCAGTTTCTTTTTTTCCCCGAAATGTTCCGTCTAGCTTTTCGCATTCGGATAAACAGTTCTTTCACTTCCAGTGACTGATGATGTCCATTCGGAAGGGCCGTTAGTCGACCGAAAAACTGAATTTAATTCCGTTGAAAGTCAGATATGCTAAGCCTGCTCGATTTAGCCACTTCCAATGCATACGATCCACCTACTGAATCGCAACGAAGTATAAAAAATCGCTTTGAAAGCTCTTAAATGGACCTTTGGAACCGCTACAAACTGTGTCAAGAGAGAAACAGGAAAAGCGATAGACGAACGCACGAAAAAGAGGAAGAAAGAGCAAAAGAGAAAGGATCGAAGCAGATCGAAAATTAATAGTGTTTTGCCCCTTCATTTTCCATCCCCGATCAGTTCCACCCTGTGTAAAGGTCCATCAATTATCTGTCGTAATTAAAACTTCTTTAATGCGTTATGACAAAACTCGTTTGGAATTCTTGACCCCTAATGAATGAAGCTCCTGATCCTCAGCAGTCACTGTTACGGATAAAACTAGTAAAATATAACAAGATAAAAAGGCCACCCTAATAATTACGACGGACAAAAAAGAATACGGAACTTACGTAGTTAAACGCTACGCTAGCTAAGATTAAAATGTAATCAGCAAACGTTGTTGACGTAGATTGATTGTATTTTTTATTGAGCGCGTAAAAACCAGACGCTCTTTATAAATGGGGTTCTCTTTTTCACATTAGGCTTAAGTAAGTTGGTGCATTTTAACAAAGACAATTAATGCGTCGCGACGTTCTAATGAGACATGAAATCAGATGATTACGAAGTTTGCTTTTTCATTGGGCTAATTAAAGGTAAATACAAGTGGCAATTGTTAACATTCGCTATCATTCGAATTCTTTAATTTGCCGAAAAGTTTTGGTACTGTGGCCGCGCATACCTGGCCGCCAAATCACGTTTAAATATTCTATTCAAATTGTGTTGTATTGTTCTGTTATTCTCATTATGTCAATATCTGTCTTAATATTTCTATTTCAAATCTTTTGTGTATGTACCTATCTATTGTGTTCCCTGCAAATAACTTTATTACTTGGACTTTTTTATAATCCCTTTTAACATTTCAACTTCACGTACTAACTGCATGATGTCAATAACTATTGTCCCTTCTTAATTGCTTTTTAATGATAGGTTTCTTCAGCGGTTTAGGGTTAACATTCTATCTGTCTATTTCTTAGTATTTTGTATATTCACATTTCCAGATTTTATTCTCTTCTAATTGGTTCCCTACTTTCATCCAAATGCTTCTAACTCCGCCCTAATAGTTTTCCTAACATTTTCATTTCCAAAACATTAACACTTCCTAATTCGATTTTCTACAGTTCAATTCAATTCATCTGCTAAGTCTTCTAGTTTTATTCTCAGTTCTTTTCACTTCTAATTTCATTGTTCAAGTTTTGTAAATATATTGTTAAATTGTTAGTCCCGTTTGATTTCATTTGTTTTATTGTGTTATTTGACCTTACATCCCCTAAAGTACCTAATCATATTTCTGATTCGACTGCCAAGCAGCGATTCTTATTTTAAATCTATACAGCACAAAAGCATTTTTGCAGGCGGTCATAAATCAACCTTCGTTAAATAGCTATAATATAACTAGAGCTCTCTGCAGAACGTACCTAGTGGATTCGCGACAATACATTCGTAGATGGCGACATCAGGAACTGGCATGCATGTGTGGTTAACTATGGGCTATATATCTATATAAATAAAAGTGAATCGTTAAATGTGTTGCTAGACGCAAAACTCGAGAACGGCTGGACCAATATTGATATTTTTGAAGTGAAACTTCTTTGGGCTCGATGAGAGTAAAATCTCAAGGTCATGAAACGACACGTTTTACAACGTTTTGTCTCGGTAAGCGATAGGCTACAAGAATAGAAAGGGGCTCATGCGTATATCGGTATTACAATCAGCTGTTGATGACCGGTATATCATAGTATAATGTATATTCACTATACTGTAGTGCTAAATTAATTTTTTTGTTATATCTGTACATATATTTCAGTGAATGTTTATTTAACAACAATTAATATTTATTTAAGAGTGAGTATTATTACCTATTAATTCCAATTCCTTGTTGTTGTTGATTGTTTACGGTTTCTTAAGCACTTGGAAAAATAAACGGAAGCGAAAAAAATTTGACCATATTAGGGCTGCAACGTAGAGAATTAATATTAGGAAGGAAGTCAGACAGGGATCCACACTGTCACCGCTACTTTTTAATCTATACATCGAAGACGCGATCAACATCATTAAAGACAGTACAACTGTAGGGATTAGTATTATTAGTAGATTAGTATGCTTAGATTTGCAGATGATATAGCAGTATTACATCTAGCAAGGAGGACCTAGAGATAGCTTTAAATAAAATGGAAGCGGTACTGACAGATCAGTACTGTATGAAAATAGGGATATAAAGCAGAGGATAGCGCAGGGTCGTGTCGCCTTTAATGAAAAGAAGTCACTTCTATGCAAACGAACGGTTAATTTAGAAATTCGAAAAAGGTTGTTAAAGGTGTATGTTTGGAACACGGCGTTGTACGGGTACGAAACATGGATAGTGGGCGCGGCGGAATAGAGAAGGTTAGAAGCCTTCGAAAGGTGGTGTTATAGGCGAATGATGAGGATAACGTGGGTAGAAAAGGTTAAAAATGAAGAGGTATTGGAAAGAATAGGGGAACAGAGGACTCTATGGAAGTCAATAAAAAATAGGCGAGATAGGTTGATAGGACACCTTCTCAGGCATGAAGGTCTAGTCAGAGACATATTAGAGGCAGAAACAGGAGTTAGGAGGGGTAGAGGTAGACCTACATTATGGTTCTATCTAGTTTTAGGGAAATGTGAAATTTAGCTCAAGATAGGAAAGAGTGTAGGTACGTGTCTTCGGACTGATGACCTTATGATGATGATGATGATGATGATAATGAATTACATAAAAACGTATTAAAGCAATACTCCTTAGGTGGACTAAAGATAAAGTATGTTGGAAAAAATAAATCCTGAAAATTTTCGTACTTCTTTCACGTGTACTGAGTTGCGCCTGTTTTTTTTTCTAAATATTCCTTGAAGTCTGAAGAAGCTTCTTATAAAGAGAAAAATTGTCCAAAAGGACGTAAAAACGTCACTTTTCTTTTCCCATACAAATCACAGAGTAAATTAAAACTTCTGTCCTCAGTTGTCAAACATTTGGCTTCAATCAAAGCAAAACAATGGCGCGTTAGGATTATATTCAGTATGTCTTCAAGTTAGTTAGGCTGTACGAATATTAATCTATATATACCTTCCCAAAATAAACTTCGAATAAAACAAAAGGATTTGCGTATTATCAAAGAAAATCATATTACTGAAATACGTTTTATTTATTTATTTTTTCTATTGGACTGCGACAGGCCAATAACTTTTGACACAACGAAGTCTCTCGGGGCAACTATTTTAAAATAAATACTATCTGTATTTTGACTTTTAGATCACATTTAACAGATAACTTAATAAGAAGGTAGAGTAGTATATCTAAGGATTTTGTTTTGGACATACTGTAAATGACTGTTTTCATTCTTAATAAACGACTGAATCTTAACTGCATTTCTAGAGATTCTGCATTGTATTGCGTTGTATTTGAATTTTATCTGATTCAGAGTGAATTTTCCTTCTCTAGGAAAGTCTTCTTATCAGCTGACGTTTTAAGAAGTCTCGACTGCGTTCTTGGCTTTTAACAACTGCTTCAGTAATTTTAAATACAAAGGTCTAAACATGGGGCAAAGAAAGAATAGTATAAGGAATATAAAGTGCCCTAGCTTAATGTAATTTAAATTTCAACTTAAGACATTCTCAAAGTTTAACTGGCTGCAATGGACGGTCTTTTACAATTTCATCTCTCTACGAAACTAAAATAACAAAGAACAACAACCTGCGAGAAAGACAGACATATACGCTTTCATGGAGAAAAGTAAAAATCAGCAACGTAAAGATCATGAATTTGCATCAGCCTTTTACATGAAGAACGTTGAAAATTGTTTACATTACTCGTTTACTTTTAGCGAGGCTGTCAACATCAAAAAGTAACAAAAGCAACATCATATACTTGTTAACATTTTTCTTGAAGATCTGAAATATCGTCTAAGTGTCGCATTTGTCTATTAAAGGAAACTATAGACGATGTGGGTACCTTAAATAGTAGTATACTTCGTTTACTTTCTGTAGCGATGTGACCTTCAGTTTGACCAGCGCAAAGTAGAAAAGAACAGCACTAGGCTAGAAAAGGATGGAGACAACTCTCGGCCAAACTCTTAACCGGTGAGGAGCGTATAATCCGTACAATACTGCACGGAAAAATTGACCTTTTTATCAACTACAATTGCATTGCTCAAATGTGCTGTTATTGGTACCATTTACTACTAAAAATATCAACGAGATGTTGATTTATATTTGAAGATATATTAAAGGCTTTAACGCTTGCTTTCGACTTGCACTACTATTCATGATTGAACAAAACTTATGGCAGGTACTGTATGAAAAAGTATGTTTAATGAACAAGAGTCGAGAGTGTAATGAGCTTTTTTTCTCCCTACCTACGATTTTGCCAGCGCGCATCCAAGACATTGGAATGGGCACATCGCTGGAGAAAGTAAAGTGAGCGCGACATAAAAATAAACCCAAAAGTAGTTTCATATTACAATTATCAAGTACAAACTTTCCAGGAAAGATTGCGTTTCGAAAAACCGCGATTTTCAGAAATTAACACCAACGTTTTTATTCTTGCAGAAATAATAACAAATTGTATCTACGTATTACTTGGAAATCTTTGAAATAATAAGTGTCCTAATTCTGAAGCAAAATATCACTAATACGATATAATACAATATAATTAGTTCAAAATCTTTATCCTTTATTTTCACATATCTACCAGGGTTATAGCTGTACTGTGACAAGGCTGTATTCGTATCTTTATACAGAATTATTTCAGAAAGTTTCAAAAGGGAATGAGTTCACATCACCGCTTCCTTTATCTTGTCTGCGCCGATGATGGTACAAACTTTACTATAGCTATGTTCCTAGTTCCTATATAGATTGGATAACTAGGATTTAACTTGCAGCACCTGCCAGTGTAATATAAAGATAGGAGATGAAAAATTAGAAGAAGTGGCTGATTTTAGGTATCTAGGAAGTCAGATAAGTCAGGACGGAAGGAGTAGTACGGATATAAAGCAGAGGATAGCGCAGGGTCGAGTCGCCTTCAATAAAAAGAAGTCATTTCTATGCTTGCGAACGGTTAATTTAGAACTTAAATATAAAATATTTCTTAAAAAAACTTGCAGGCATTTGCTCATTTTTTAAATATTGAAGTCAAAATAGGGTTGCAAATAATTTTATTGATGTAAAATCAACATCAAGCATTTCTTATCAAAATATTTTATACTTTTACACATTGTAATAAGAGAAACAAACCAAATCCATAGTTCCTTTGGCTTTGGTTTCGTTTTTCGAATCGTTTTCTGAGAATTTTGGATTATATCTACGCGTTTATTAGCACACCACAATATCTTGAGTTTTCAGTTTTACACAGCTGTTGTTGTTGATATCAATTTGGAACTTCAAAATTCCATTGACCATGACATTGAACCCGGAAAGCAATATGAATCCAATAGTTTAGATTATCCATTTCCATGGGGTTTAGCATTTTCTGAGCTCTTTTCAGTTAAAGAATTAGAAGGAATACATGGAATGTCTTTCTGTCCCCTTTTTAAGCTTCCAATACCTCTAAAGGCCAATGTGAGCAATATTGATTTATCATTTTATTTAATGTTTGATCGGTGATACTAGCAAAACTTTTAACGGCAAAAATGTATTTTACATTTTACAAATAAAATATACGTTTGGAAAAGTATTTTAAGTAAAATACAAAATACTTTTCTCAAAAAAGTATTTAAATGTAAGATAAAACATTTTTAAAGTGAAACTTTTATTACATCGCATCGCCTTAAATTTTTTCGTCCATCTATCGCATGTCGCATTACAGTCGGCCGCGGAGTAGGGGTAAAACTGAAATGCGCTCTCCAGAGCAGCGAAGGCCAATATGGCGGCGCCCATGGCTCGCATGAGCTAACCGTGTAGCATTTATATTCTCACTCATTCGTGCAAGTGCTCCGCGGTATTTGTGTGTTTTAATCGTGAGTTGGATATCTTGCCTATTATTAATTTCCCATTATTATCATTCCCATTTTCCAATCATTAAGGTAAGATTAAGAACGCGATTTTAATTTTAATACACTAAACCGAATAATTTTCCGAAAATTTAGAGTTAAATGCCTACAATTCAAAAAGTTTCACTTGCATCGTGGTTTCATAAAACCACACAATTTTTTTTATTTTGTATTTACATTTTAAATGCAAGTATTTCAAATAAATCACATCTCTGATACCTTTTTCACTGTTTTGAGCTCTTCTAGAACTTAATAAAAAAAAATATAAGTTTAATTTCCATCAGAAAATCGACGGTAAATGTTTCAACACTAACGATTCCTTTCAAATTCTTCAATGTCAATCTTATATAAGCGTGTATGCTATCAGTTTTATTCAGAAGTTCATCAACGTCTTTGGAACGTTCCTAGATATAAATGTCGATTTTCGTAAAGGGAAGATGTACCTACGTACAAAGAATTAATGGAAAAGTTATTTGAAACATAATATCTACGCTTTAAGGACGATCAAAAGCAAAAATATAATCAAAAAGTTATTTATCTCTGACAGTTCAATTGAATGACAGACAAGGTCAAGGAGGAGATGCTGAAATGGTGGTTAAAAAGATAGACGCGGTAAGATTGTACAACTGAAAATTGGTCCAAAAAAGTTTTGAGTTAATAAGATTTTGATTCTGACTTATATGATGCGGAAGGTAGGTATAAAAATAAATGAGACTAAAATTTTCATTTTTTTTTATTTGAATTTTTGTTGGTATATTCAATGGTAAAAAATAAGATCACAACAGTCTGATGATGAGCGAAAAAATTCCTATTTCTCCATTCTTTAATTTAGTAAACAATAAAGGTCTGCTTAATATTTATGAATTGAGAATTGCAGTACAATTTAATGCAAACTAGAGAAAAACTCGTCGATGTAGATTTCAGAAAAACTATCACACAAACTCGGGGATTGCTTACTAGTATCCATGTACAGATTATTCCGTTTATTTTCTCCCCATTTCCGTATCCTTTTCACTTCGAAGAAGAATCCACGGGAATGCCCGGCTCGCGCTTGATACCAGATTAAAATAGAAGCGCCGATTCAAGAGCGGCTTAATTTTCCTGCCTGATTTGAATACCTTCCGTGCTCACGATTGTGATTAAATCTCAATTTGCCAGAATAGGGATCGAGAGTGTGTATAGCATGGATTATGTAACTAATACCGGATGTTTTTACAATTTCACAAAATATCCTATTATCCCCGGTTCCTTCAGCAAAGTACCACGCTAATAAGATAATAAAAGAACGAACCATTCCGAATACTTCCCTCGAAATAAAATTATATACTTGATTCATTTGAAGTTCAAAGGGGCGACTGATAATGCGGAATGCATATTAAGTGTGTTTACAATTGAAATGCACAAAAGACTTGTCAACCTGATGAGCACTGTAGTCAGTGGTCTATGGAATTCACATTGCTTCATGCCGAACCCAATACCACAACGTAATCTAAATGATGCAATAGAGAATCGCATGATGAGCAAAGCGACGTTGTTAAGGAACAAAAGAATTTTCAAGAAAACCAAAAGAAGTTATAATTAGGTCCTGGGTGTGAATTGATAACGGAGGTATTAAAACAACAAGTTTCTCTAGCAACTGAGCGGCTACATTGTCGGAGAATGTAAACAGTGACGGTTGTAGAACGACTATTAACGTAAATATCAACAGCTCACTTTCATGGTACTACACACAATAATGTCTAAACTCTCATTACCATAAAAGTTAATTAAATAACTACTTTGTTCGTCGATAATAGTATATAGCACTATTTACAGTACACCTCAACTTTGTATTAAGAACGTTACGTAAATATTAACAGGTAAATTAGTATCTTCTGAATAGGCACTTCTAATTTTATTAATTGGCAAATTTCCACACCACGACTGAGGTATTACCAAGGTATGTTGCTTTTTTCATGGGTAGTTCACTAATAGCTTCATTCCCATTAGAAAAAAATAATTATACAAGTATACGTACACTACAAAAATTGTTTGAAATTCGAACCCTGTTCTAAAATACAGTCTTCCGTGCATCCAATAAAATTATTGCCAGTTTCTCTTAACCTCTGTACAGCATTTAAGACGATTTGCAAATAATGAAGCCTTCTCTAGTGATGTCGATTTCCGTACAGTTGGACTGTTCTACACTGACCTATGACAGAGACTCATTGACCTACTGTCAATTCGACTGACTGCATGTATATAAGTCTACTGCATTGAAAGAACACAAGATTACTACAGGCTGGTTGCCGCATACATATTGTTAATCACACTTAATCTAATCTTATCTAATAACAAACAATGCATGAGTACAAAAATACAGAGGAAATACAATGCATAGCCGGAATTATGTTTGCATGTACTTTAATCTACGTTCTTCCTCAAAAACGGTGAACTGTGGGACATACAAATATTTACTTGATTTTATTGTTTTATAGCGCCATATTATCTATTGCAAACTTGCTACTTTTTTCAGGTACACCCTGTAGGTATGCCAAATACGAAATTCTTTTGTGACCAGAACATAATCTAAACCGTGGTTCACAGCAATTCCCATAAGCCAATCAGAAAAATCATTCGGACCATAATCTAATCTAGTGTATACCTCTTAACCCCTAATACATAGTCAATCATGGAATCTTCTCTCAGTATAACCTAACTGAAGCCTAAAGTGCATAGCACTTCACACAAACCAATTAGGATGTATTCTCTCTTATAAACCTAACCTTAGTCCATGGGCATAGTGCCTTACACAAGCAAATTAAGAATCCTTGCTCACTGTATCCAAACATAAGCCAAAGGGTCATAGCACTTCCTGCACGTTAATCACCATAACCTAAGTTAGGGATTTTGGAGTCGTTACGTTTTATATTTCGTCAATCAAGTATACTGAATCTGTAACCCCTACCTCCATCCACGCTTTATCTATCGCCGTCAAAAGTGTAGAAGAAGCACCAAAGATTGAATTTTTTGTTAAACCCAAATACCCAATTGGTCCTGAAATAAATTTCTATTAAACTGGTGCTTAGGTATATGCTTTTCGGCGTATTATTCCTACATTCTCAAAAATAATATCGGATAATGGCATCACTTTTTTCTCCATATGAGCATTAAAAAAACCGTTTCACACGAACCAAACCATAAACGAAATTCATTGTTATAATATCAGTGCTGAGGTTAGTACGTGCTACAGCGGAACTTTTATAAACACAGAAGCTTTTTATTGGAATAAGTGAATAATCGTGAATTATAATCTGAAAATAAATGAAGGCGAAATATGTGCATTATTAAACATAAACGTAACACTGGCTAGAGACATGCATCTGGCGCTAGGAGTTTAACTATAGTAAGTACTCTGTCTGTATTGAATAAAACCAACAACGGGTCAACACAAAGAACACCTAACGTACCCGTAAGAGATTTTGGTCTCACATACGTTATCGATAAACCTAAATAAGCATTACTATCGAAAACATCACGATTAACAAAAACATACTGAATTAATGTAATAAATCAGTACACAAACCCACAAAACAATTGTGATTTCAAATTAACACGATCGATGCTCATCAGCGCCTACAAGAAACATCGACAAATTGGAGATAACTGAAATGTCACGCTTTCGGCTTCGAGGTGGAGCTTCTGGTTTTCTGCATTGAATGTAGCATCATAAGCGTAAATTCGCTGCTTTACGAGATCTGTTCAAAAAGTATCGCGAATTTTGTTTTTCCAAAAATTATTTACCTATTAATGAATATCTATTTTGTCCCCATCAAAGTAATCTCCACCAGATATTAGACACTTGTACCAACGTTCTTTCCCATCTTTGAAGCACTTCAAAAAATTCCAATTTCCCCTTCAATTCCGTCTTTATCTCCTCAATCGTAGCGTAGCGCCGTCCTTTCATGGGCCTCTTTAGTTTCGGGATCAATAAAAAATCTCGGAGGGTCAAATCTGGGGAAAACGGTAGCTGTGGAATTATTAATGTTGTCTTTGGCCAGAAATCTGCGCAGAAGCAACGATTTGTGAGCAGGGGCGTTATCATGGTGCAAAAGCCAAGTTTTGTTCAAAATAGAAAGAGGAGACTGTGGTAAATATTAATTAAAAAATTAAAAGGAATACTCACCCCTAATTACCACAAATAATTTTATATGAGCGGACACGTGTTTCGCCCACTTCACACGTGGGCATTATCAACGCGTGAAGTGGGCGAAACACGTGTCCGCTCATATAAAATTATTTGTGGTAATTAGGGGTGAGTATTCCTTTTAATTTTTTAACCAAGTTTTGTTCTTCCACAAACCGGACGTTTCTGGCGGATTACTTCGCGTAAATTGCGCATAACTTGCAGGTAATATTCCTTATCGACCGTTCTACCCTGTGGCAAGAAGTCATGATGCACTACGCCCCTGCAATCGAAAAAAACAGTAAGCAAAACCTTTATATTCGGCCTAACTTGACGCGCTGTTTTAGGTCTTGGCTCGTGCGACAGCTTCCTTTGAGATGTTTGAGCTTTGGTTTGCCCGTCATAATCATAAACTCTTGATTCATCACCAGTTATGATGCTCTATAGTAATATGGACTGTCGCGAATAGAGTACAACAGCTCCTTAGCAAGGTCGAAATTGAGCATTCTTAGTAGGAATTTCGCGACGACCCGTCTCATGCCCAAATCAATGGTAAAAATCGAATGGGAGGAGCCAATCGATATGTTTAGGTCTTCCTCAACTTCACTAGCGCTGATTCGACGATTGGTTAATACTATTTTCTTAACTTCATCAATTGTTTCATCTGTTATTGACGTGCTCGTGGGTTCGGCACGCTCTTCGTCTTTCACATCTTTTGGTCCCTCTGAGAACACTTTGTAGCACCTCTTCAGCTGAAGAATGACCCAAAAAAACCTGAAGTTCAAAAAGTGGTAAGTTGTTATTGGACAGACTATCGACATGAATTGTTCCGGTAGGATCACTTCTCAAGTAACCTTTTTCATAAAATTTTAAAGTTTATGAGATAAATCAGCATAAAGAAGGTCCTACATAAATATTACACGGAACGAATTGTCTTCGAGACATAGGGCTAATAAATCTTGTTTCCATGTAACCTTTGCGGCAAAATGTAAGGTGTGCCTTTTTTTATGGTATTCCATTGAGTTCAATTAAAAAGGTTGGAAGCGTTCGAAATGTAGTGTTACCGACGAATGATGAGGATACCGTGGATAGAAGAAAGGTTAGAAACGAAGAGATATTAGAAAGAATAGAAGAACAGAAGACTAACTCTATGGAAGTTAATAAGAAATTGGCGATGTAAGTTGGTAGGACACCTTCTCAGGCATGAAGGTCTAGTCAGAGACATATTAGAGGCAGAAACGGGAGTTAGGAGGGGTAGAGGTAGACCTATATTAGATTACTGTTCGCAAATAGTTAAGGATGTGGGATGATCTTGTTTTAGGAAAATGCAAAGAGTAGCTCAGGATAGAAAGGGGTGGGCTTGCGTGTCCGACCAGTGACGACCTTATGTTGATGATGATGGTATTCCATTGGGTAAGTTATGCCATAATTTTGTTGGTTATTGTTCGGCTTCACTGACTTCTTCTTCTGTTTTTTTAAGTTTCGTTAACTATTATCTCGGCTGAAATTAACAAAATAAAATCAGCTTCAACATCATTAAACTCAGATTAAACGGTAGTATCGGACCAACGCGACTAGCCTTGATAAGAATCATGTAGAACGGAACACGGCAATTCTATTTTTCTGCATCCACAATTGATGCCACAGTCTTTTGTTCAATCAAATGTATTTTATCGGCCTCAACCTTGCATAGGAAACGATTTACCCTCTGAGCAATAGCATTGCACGTTAAACAAGATTTTATTACAGCCAACAACTACTCTGCTTCCTTCTGCACCAGATGAACCTTTCACTTTTATATTCTGCAGTTGCATAGTAGGATTGTGTGGTTCTTGTTGGGACCAGTCGTACCTATGGTACAATATTATAACATAAAATTAACATTGCCCGCGATACAACCGTTGAATTTGAATACAACGTTGGTGAACCCGACCTGATTTCGTTATTTTCCGCTGAGATGATAGTTGATTGAAAATCAGAATATGGAGAAGTCAGGGAAGACGAACAATAGTTGACGAAATTATGCAATAACTTACCCATGGGGACATTACGTAAAAAAAAACGAGCCTTGAATTCTACTTCAAGGGTGGTGTGAAAATTAATGTAGCGCAATACTTTTTTCAGTCCTTGACAACCATTGGTATAACGTCAATTTTGTAGAAGATTTACAAAACAAATTTTATGATGAACAAAATTAACATACACCCCGATAACTTAAAGATATTTGAGAAAAATTGATTTTCAAGAACTTATTGCTACCTGCAACATTTGTAGCTAGCCGCCCAGTTGATAAATTATTTGTGAAGTCACAATAAAGAGAATTCCGCTGGCCAATATTCAGTTAGATTCTTCTACAGTTTTGACTTACTTGTATAAAGCGACTGATCTGTACATGTAAAATATGCAATAAATAGGCTATACAATTAAAAACTACACATCAAAGGCGCTACGTAATTGGCTTTGATTTCTATAATTGGTAATTGGTATTTCAGATGATGTTTGTTTCTTCAGACCTCATAGAATTTCCTTGTATGTATCTGTCTAAAGAAGGACTCAAACGGAAACTTTTATCCATCAGTTCCAATTTTAAGAACTTTCCATTTGCTTTAAAAGTTTCCCCCTTATTGAATTTCACCAAAATTAAGGTTAAAATGAGCTGGGTTGATAAGTAACTTTTCCGACACAAGTGAAAAGTTACTGAAAAAGTCTCAAAAGCATTGGACCTGAAAGACTGCATTAAAAATGTATTGCCATTTTTTGAATTTTTAAAGAACAACATCTCCACAAAAGGGTTTTCAGGGAACGTGATAGTATGAAAAGAAGCCGCCACATTTAGATAATTTTCAAATGGAAAGATTATTAAGATGAATAGAATGATGTTAAGTTCCCATTAATGCCTAAAAACTGAAGAGATTCTTTGTTCAACGTTTCGCTAGCTGTGGTTAGTATCTTCACTGATAGATCGGATAGGTGGACATTATCATTCCCATGACATTTGCCATTTATTACTTTAATTGTATGCCATTTTTCTTTTGTGACAACTGACAACCCCTTACTACAAATTATATTACGTTTGAATTTACCGTAGCTTCGAAGGTACAAAGTCAATTTTGATAAATTGTTTAGGTCCACTTCTATTTATTTGTTCGGACTACAAAACCGGAAAGCAATATTTAAATGACAGATCTAAAGTTCTTTGCCTGTTGAATCATTACACAGAAATCGTGGACGTAACAGGTGGCCAAAGGGTGAACTTGCTTAATTGCCCTCCTAAAAGTTTTCATATCCATCTATAAATTTTAACCCAACTCATTTACTTAGCAACGGACTAATTGCTTCTACATAAGCTCGGAGACTCTGTAAGGTTTTGTATGGCACGGCAATTAGGCAGATAATCTGTATTTAACTTCAATTTTCGGAAAGCACAGCCGAGAGAATAGCTCATTTGCATTTTTTTACCTACTTCAAGAACAATAAAGCACTAGGTATTGATTGGATACAAGCGGAAATCCTGAAACATGCAGGTCAAGAGGTTAGATATAACCTAAAACTATACCTAAAAAGAGAGGCACGGATAGGTGCGAGACATTCAGAACAATTAGCTTAACTTCCCATGCGTCAAAAATCATAACTAGAATACAGAGAAGGATGGAAGTTAAATTTGGGTATAGAAGAAATAGAGGAACGCGAGAGGTCATTCTTTCTTTACTTGTAACAATAGAGAAAAGGATAGAAAAGGGAATGAGTGCATATATAGGACTCGTACATTTAGAAAAAGGTTTTAACAATGTTAAATAGACAAGGTTAGTCAATACCTACACAAATTATTTTTTCATCTCAATTTATTTACATAATCTATTCATCGAAGACGCCATCAACATCATTAAGGACAGTACAACTGTAGAGATAGATATACAGGGGCAAGATATTAGAATGCTTACATTTGCAAATGATATAATAGCATTAGCATTTAGCAAGGAGGGGTTAAAGGTAGCTATAAATAAAATGGAAGCGTTATTGACAAAACAGTATTATATAAAAGTAAATAAAAGTAAAACAGAAGTACCGGTATGCAAGGGAAGAAAAAGTAGGGACCAAGCGAATATAATGATAGGAAACGAAAAATTCGAAGTGACACGCTCAATTTTGTTTCGATATTCTTGCGACATCTATTGAAAAAATTCAATAAACAAAAAACAATAGCTGCAAACTACACACAAAAAACGATATTTTGCAGTATTTTAGCGACATCTTGTTTGAAAAATTCAATAAGCAATAGCTTTAAGCGGGAAATTCAAGTAAATATAGGTTCCACCCCCATTTTACGACAATTCCAGAGGGTCTTCAACAAGAGCTTCTAGTATTGTTGACAAAAGGGGCATGGTCTAACCTCCCAAAATTGGTAAGATGTTGATGGATACACCATGCCCCAGATATGGGGAGCCGTAACCCATATATAGAAACCCGCTTACTTAACTACTCAGGATGGCAGGGGCAGTAGAGATATAAAACAGAGGATTGCGCAGCGTCGAGTCGCCTTCAAAAAAAAAGAAGTCACTTCTATGCTCGCGAACGGTTAATTTAGAAATCCGGAAAAAGTTGTTAAGGTGTATGTTTGGAGCGCGACGCTGTACGGATGCGAAACATGGACGGTGGGCACGGCGCGGCGGTTCGAAATGTGGTGTTATAAGCAAATGATGAGGATACCGTGGATAGAGAAAGTTAGAAATAAGGAGGTATTAGAAAGAATAGGAGAACAGAGGACTATTGAAGTTAATAAAAAATAAGCGAGATAGGTTGGTAGAAATCTTTTTCAGGCATGAAGGTCTAGTCAGAGACATATTAGGGGCAGAAACGGGAGTTAGGAGGGGTAGAGGTACACCTAGATTAGATTACTCTTCGCAAATAGTTAAGAATGTGGAATGTTCTAATTTAAGGGAAATGCGAAGATTACCTCAGCACAGGAAAGAGTGGAGGTGCGTGTCCCGCCGATCTTAAGACGACCTTATGATGAAGATGAATCTAGATATTATTTGTAACATCTCTTCCCTCCTAACTCATGTTTCCCTAAAATTACAGTAATATTGGGATATACAATCTCTATGAATCATTCTTCAAGCTGTAAAGACGATCTACTTATATTTTCTTCGTATTCATCCCCTTCTGATAAAACTGAATAATAGTTAGGTACGTATAATGAGGACTATGTTCAAATTTCGGTTATCAGTTATCTAACATTGAAAAGGTTTTTTTAAGCCAGTTTCGTAGTTTCAGAGATTACCTGCCGCTACCAAACTCATAAATTTTGCGTCTTTATTACATTAGCCTTGATATAAATTACTTAGAAAATAGGTCCTTCAATTTTCTTAAATAGACGCCTAAGGCTCTTTAATTTTCTTAATTGAGAAATACGTTAAAATGTTGATTTTTCGGAAAATTAATTTGGTATTCACATTTGAATTAAATTGTAGCCTTTTGTTTACTTCTTTTTAATGGATGGATTTTGCTTTAGGTTTGTTTTGAGTAACTAGCTGAAGACAACCCGCTTCTAGTTTCTTTTTAGTACCTTTACTTTTTTGTCTTTTAGTTTATTTTGTTCGATTTTTCTGTGCAAGAAATTAATATCTTACAAATTAAATACACAAATATGTGTCTGTAGAGTCCTTTGGATGATTACAATATAACATATTTTTTTGGTATCTAATATTGATCATGCACACAGTGTAGTACACAGGTTTTCTGATATGTTTTATCTAAGGAATTCGTTGTTTCATGTATACCCAAACAAATTTATTCTTTATTCAAAAATATAAAAAAATTCTGATTCAAAATTAATATTTTGTTGCAAAAAAAGATGCCCTTGCTTATTTCAACGTGGTAATAGTTTTGACTTGATAGTCTTTATTTTTTAAAAGAAGAAAATAATTTAATTGGATTAAGAACACGTGATTCATTTTACAAAGGTATATGCTTTTTTTAATCGAACCATATTTGGTTATCTTTTTAAAACACAAGTATAAGAACAAGTCGAAAACATAACACGCAAGACTAAAACCAACACTATATCATCAAGTCGTCCAAATAAGCTAGACCAAGACCAATACCAAGACTGGGACAGTGTTGATCTTGATCTTGCTTCGCTCATCACTAGAAATATTAAGAATATTATAAATCAAGGTACGTAAAATGCAGATGGATTGTGTGACAGGATCTTTAATTATCATCATAAGATCGCCAGTCCAAATACTGGTTGGACACGCACCTCCACTCTTTCCTATCCTGAGCTAGTCTTCGCATTTCCCGAAAACTAGAACAACCCAAATCCTTAACTATTTGCGAACAGTAATCTAGTCTAGTTCTACTTCTACCCATCCTAACTCCCGTTTCTGCTTCTAATATGTCTCTGACTAGACCTTCATTCCTAATAAGGTGTTCTATTAACCTATCTCGCCTATTTCTTATTGACTTCCATATAGTCCTCTGTTCTCCTATTATTTCTAATACCTCTTCATTTCTAACGTTCTCTTTCCACGGCATCGTCATCATTCGTCTGTAACGCCACATTTCGAACGCTTCCAACTTTTTCTTTTCCGCCGCGTCCACTGTCCACGTTTCGCTCCGTGCTCCAAACATACAACTTTAACAACCTTTTTGAATTGCTAAATTAACCGACTTTTTTTATTGAAGCCGAAACGACCCTGAAAAAAAAAGTAAAAAAAAACTTGTGGGTGTTTCATTCCCACCAGCCAGTAATGCTACGCCGGAATGTAGGGCGGGAGGACCTCTTCAGCCTGCTTTCAGGAATCGCGGGAATGGGTGGGTGGTGGTGGTGGTTCGGGTGAGAAAGTTGAGACCGACGTACGAAATGAAGATAGAAGAGAATGAAAGATTATTTGTGGAATATTACTGTCTCAGCATTTGCCTAAGTGATCCAAGGAAACCACAGAAAAATTGGACCACGGCAGACGGACCCGGAATCGAACCGGCGTCCTCCCGAATGCTAAGCAGTGGTCTAAACCTCTAGGCCATGCCGCTCGGTCGACGACCCTGAGCTGTCCTCTGCTTTATATCCCTACTACTCCTTCCGTCCTGACCTATCCGACTTCCTTGATCAGGGATGGCGAACCAATGGCACGCGTGCCATTGGTGGCACGCGACACACTATTTTGGGCACGTCACTAATGTTTCTATGATTGATTCTTTAATCAAGGAATTTTCAGCAAGATTTTCTCACTTCAGAGAATTATTGGAAATACTAATACGAAAGTTTATTATGTACCCTGAAGTGACATTTGATAAAATAAATTGAAGAATCTGAAATGCAGCTGATTGATTTCCAATCTAGTTCAATATGATTCAAAAAGTTGTTGGAACAAGGAAAGAGTTAGAAATAATAGAAACAGAAAGACTGACGGGTAATACAAGTGAAAATGCTAATAACAAAATTTTGGAAACATGGAATGCAATAACAAACACATTTAATTTTTTGAAAAAGCTGGCATATGATATTTTAATAATGTTTTCATCAACCTATGCCTGCGAGTCATCATTTTCAGAGATTAATAACATCAAAAACGCGCAGTTACAAACCGTTTGGTAGATGACTCCAGTTCAGCATGCATTCTGCTAAAATTAACATCTTACAACCCTAACATAAGTTATTTGTTATCTAATCTGCAAAAACAGAAGTCACACTAATTTTACTTTAATTTAAATTACACGTATAATTTAAACATTGCAAAATGTTCCTATTTTCTAGTAGAATTTTGAGTTGATATTATTTATTATCATTATTTTCCCAATAATCACAAAATTATTTGATTGCACGTCTATGACCTGATTAAACTTTTCTTTATAAAAATGGCACGACGGTACTTAAAGGTTCGCCATCCCTGTCCTAGATACCTAAAATCAGTCACTTCTTCTTATGTTTATCATTAAATCATTATTTTCACTCTTTCCCTGCTTTTTCTTCCCTTGCAAGCTAGTATTTTTGTTTTACTTTTATTTATTTTCATACAGTACTGTTTTGTCAGTACCGCTTCCATTTTATTTAAAGCTGTCACTAACTCCTCCTTGTTAGATACTAGTACCGGTACACAGGGATGATCCAGTCTTACTTTCCATTGAATTGTACACTCCTGCTGAGGAATTAGTTTAGAAACGGGACACAAATGTCAACTTCACCTTCCCTGAGGTACATATATGCAGCTGTACAGATACCTACATAAAATCTTTAGATTTTCCCGATTGCCCCTCAGCACATTATGGAAACAATGCATTCACCCGTCTAATACCCAGCTCCGAACTTCTGGATTATTCGTGATGCTTATTTTGGCCCGTGCACTTGCACTGCGTGGCGTCTGATGAATATAAATAGCTACCAGTAGCTTGCCTTTATGTGCGCAATCAATTTCGACTTTAATTTCTGCAGTGAACGCTTTCGTGCCGAGAGTTTCTCTTACTAATAAGGACTTTTACGTCTGATAATTGTAAATTTCAGAGGCGGCGGATACGACCAAGCTGAATCCTCTCTTTCTCTCGCTATTTATATTCTTTCTCACTTTCATCCAATTAACACTCTAGATGTACGAAGCTAAAATGTACTGCTTAAATTAAATAATGGTTAAAACGCTATATGCTCTAGGTACATTCTGGCATCTAGTAAAACGAGTGACAGAAAAAGCAGTGTGATCTAATTGGCAAGACCAAGAGCAAAACTATTTTTGTAAAACCTGACTAAGAACCCCAAAATAGTATTGACAATAGAAATACACAAATCGTCATCGGTGCAGTGTATGCTCGATCAAATAATTGTTAAATGCCAGTGTCCACAGTACTACATTATGAGTAAATTTTAATTATTCATTTCTAAACATGTTGATTTTTGCTATGTATACCTTTTGATTTATAACAAAAAATATGAAAAGTTTATTTCTCTTACGCTTATCCAATATTTTCTAAATATCTAAATCTCACTATCACAGGGTCGTTCTTCTTTTTCCCTTCCTATATCTAAATACTACATAAAACACTTTGCAATTCAATAATGGTTTATATGGAATATTATACTTCATTTATTTTCTGGAGCGATGTGCCCTTCCAATGTCTTGGATGCGCGCTGGCAAAATCGTGGGTAGGGAGAAAAAAGCTCATTATACTTTCGTCTCTTGTTCATCAAACATACTTTTTCATACAGTACCTGCCAAAAGTTTTGTTCAATCATGAATAGTAGTGCGAGTCGAAAACAAGCGTTAAAACTTTTAATATGTCTTCAAATATAAATAAACATCTCGTTGATATTTTCAGTAGAATTGGTACCAATAACAGCACATTTGAGCAATACAATCGTAGTGGATAAAATGGTCAATTTTTCCGTGCAGTAGGTACTGTATGGATTATACGCTCCTCACCGGTTAAGAGAGTTGTCTCCTTCATTTTTCTAGCCTAGTGCTGTTCTTTTCTACTTTACGCCGGTCAAACTGTCCACTATAAATTACTTCAAGTTCATCATCATCATAAGGTCATCAGTTCTAAGACTGGTTGGACACGCAACTTCACTCTTTCCTGTCCTGAGCTAAACTTCGCATTTCCCTAAAACTAGAACAGCCCACATCCTTAACTATTTGCGAAGAGTAATCTAATCTAGGTCTACCTCTACCCCTCCTAACTCGTGTTACTTCAAGTTACCAATGCTCTGTCCACTAAGCTACGAGACAACGACATCAATAACGACGAACCGTATTTATTATGTCAGAGATCGCTGTGAGTGCATCGGTTTGTCCATGGGAATCTTTTAGGGAAACTTTTAGAGAAACAACTTTTTCCATTTCGGCAAAAACGTGATGACCGATTATCGAGAGCAACGCTCGACAGTGGAATTTTGTTTCCTATTGGGGAAATTATAATGCATAAGACTGCTTATGGGGATGATGCCCTAAGTAAAACCAGAGTCTACGAGTTGTTTTCACGTTTTAAAAATAGAGAAATGCCAGTTGAAGATCAACCCCATTCAGGACGCCCCTCAACGTCAAGAAGTGACGAAAACGCCGACAAAACCAATGCTCTGGTTCGTAAAGATCGCCGCCGAACGAATGGGATATCATGGAGTTCATTTCAGAGGATTTTATCCGAAGATATACACATTAGAAGAGTTGTAGCTAAATTTGCCCATCGCCTTCTTACAGGCGAGCAAGAGGAGCGTCGTTTCAGGCATTTTTTAGAGATTCAGTATCAGCTCAAAGAGGACGCTGAATTTTTTCCAAAGTGATTACTGGTAATGGATTGTGGTGTTATGGATACGACCCCGAAACAAAGCAGCAATCAAGCCAGTGGAAGACACCTGGCTCTCCTCGTGCCAAAAAAGCTCGCCAAGTGAGGTCAAACATCACGACAATGTTCATTTTGTTTCTTGTAGAGGTGTTATGCACGTTCCCTTGGGTCAAACGGTTAACTAGACGTTCTATTTGGAGGTTTTGAAAAGATTGAGGGAGAGTATCCGGAAGAAAAGAGCAGATGTTTGGCGCACAACGACTGCTTCTTCCATCATGACAACGTGCTGGCCCATACCACTTTCTCAGATTTCTTGTTGTTCCCCAGATTCAAAAAGGATGTGAGAGGAAAACGTTTGCCACTGTGGAAGAGGTAAAACCAAAATCGCGCTCGAAGGCCTAAAGAACATCCCGAGTGAATTTAAAAAATGTTTTGGACAATGGAAGAATCGCTAGCAGAGGTGCATAGTGGTCAAGGAAGAATACTTTGAAGGTGATCAAAATTAGGTGTAAAAAAAAGGGGAACCCAATGCTCACACTTGCATTAATATTATAAAAAGAATTATAAAGACAAAGAGTTTGGATAAGTACTTATCCAAATTCAAAAGTTATTTAAAGAAAATCAATATTTAGAATGGATTTTAAGGGTGGTTTTCGTTAAAACAAAAAGACTTCATGCAGACATATTTTGCAACGTAAGTTGACAAAAAAACGGTCGAACGATTGCATTACGAATGGAACGTTAACGGTAAGAACTATATGAAAGCTTTCTATAGAAAGGTCGTAGAGCTTAAAAAGCTTTGTACAAAAGTCCACAACCACATACCTATACCTCTACTATACAGGGTGTAACAGAAATAAATGTGGAACTTTGGAAGGCGTAAATCAAATCGCATGGTGAAACAGAAGCAGCATAGTTAAGGACAAACATTTTTTTTTTAAGAAATACCTACACAACATTTCGCAGTCTGAAGTGTGCCATGAATAAGTAACTGCGATTAAAACTTTCCAGCTACATCAATAGAGGATGTAAACTGTGGCGGTTATCGAACGTCGAAGATAAACAAACACTTTACTACTATACATCAGAGCCGGGCAAGCTTTAACTTCGCAGGAGCCGCTACATGACGTTAGTTTGAGTCACTCCATACCCTGCAATGAGTACGAGAGAGTAAGCAGTAATGAATAATTTTGTTTTGTCTTTTTCTTCTCCCTTCCACTCCCATATCAAGCCCCTTCATACCGTAGACGAGCGAAGCCACTCTCGCAACTTAAATAATACCTACGAAAATTTTCGTTACTACGTTCGCAAAACTATTGGGTTTGGCTATGGAAGAGGGGACTCACCTACGAAATGGAAGGGATAAGAAAAGGAAAGAATCATCTCACTCGCTACTTGATTAACCTTGAGGAGCACTCGGGAGGCAAAAGAGCCGAGTTTGCCCGGCTCTGCTATACATAATGCTTGGACTCCTTATTAGATACGATAAAAATGAATTAAATAATTACATTTGTTCATCACCGAAAGTATGCACCACCGTGTAAATTAGACTTCAGCATCTATTAAAACTAAAAAGAAAGGAAAAAAATAGGTTACGCAAACATTAGAGCAACGTAAATTTTGAATTAAATGCCTGATAATAATAACAGACGAACAAAACTCTTTTAGATTTTTAACTCTTTCAAGGACAACAACAACAACATCAGTTTTTTTCTACTTCTTTGAAGTCCTTTATGAAATAATACTAATTTTAAAACGTAAATTTTTAGTCATCACGGCAGGTTATCAAAGAAACTATGCCTGAGTGTTTCTAATTGTTGCGTTATATCAGAATTTCCAGAGCTTTACTGTTATACTCCACCGACCATCGAATAACGTGCTCCATTGTACTCGAGTTATAAATCAGGATTTACGGGAAAGTTTTTGGTAGGAATCGCTCCTTTTGGATGCACGAGTTTTATATCAAATCGTACTGGTGGCTGCACGTTTGATGGTCTTGTTGTAACTTCTTTAAGCTTTTTGAATTTAATTGAACCAGGAGACGAAATTATAACTGGCAGAGGCTTCTCATACATTACTTTTAATACCGAATTTATCCGGGTAGAATAAGTTTTGAGGAACATTTCGGTCAAAGTTCACGTTAAAACGGCCATTGAGAGAATTAATATCCATAAAATATTGAAGCATGTATCGATTGATTTGCTGATAAATATTTTATACTGAGAAAACTGAGACTGTCTATTAAAACAACGCCAAACAAGCTTTCTTTTTTGTTGACTTTTTTCCACTGTTTATCGCTTACATGACAACTCTCGACAAGTTTTATCTTTTGTTGATTGTCATTTTCCGAAAGCAACTTACATCACGCTCATTTTTATTGTATTTTTTAGACGAACGAACAAATGTCATTGTTTTTGCGTTGATGACTGTCGGAAATAAAAGTCGGCAGAGTGAACTTAACAAATAATTACTTTATTAACGAAAACTACACTAGACTACAGAGAATTCGAGGTTGTCGTGTCGGGGTGTCAAATCACACTCTTCGAATAATACAGAACTTAAATCTAGGTACCTAAATAGAAATATCTACAAAAAGGGGCACAACCACTTGCCTTCGGATGACCTCCCGCTGTTACATTTATGGCCATACCGAGTTATTTTTGGCCGATGCTATCCCTTGTTTTTAAAAAAGAACGTTTAAAGTAATTCTTAAAAACTTTATTTATTATTATAAACTTGTTATTTAATTTGCAGTACACTTTTGAATTAAGTTGGCCGTAGGGATAGGAGTTACCTTCTTATGTTAATACTAATACACTATGTGCGTTAAGTATATGTTCATTAAGATATCGGCCCGTCCGCGTAGGGAAGACTTTGGTAACTGAATTTTACTAATTATAATTGAAATAATGAAAACTATGGTTTTGTTGATTAAGCAAAGCTGAACGGATGGCGTAGGTAGTGCCAACCGTCTACGATCGATAAGGCACGTTATTTATTGCAAAGTTAACAATTATAGTATCGTTAACTACCGTTCGGTGTATAACTTTAGCAAGTGACAATAAATAGGTTTAAAGTAACCTAGGACATAAAGATGTCTACAGGGTGTTGAGATATGAAATATACGTTTACAGGGCGTAAACAGTCATAGTACAAAATTTATATAAATGGAGACTAGGAAATGGGGCACGTGTGTCAGATTTCAGAGATAGTTGCGAAGCCTATTAAATACTGATCAGACAGTGTATAATGAAATTAGTTGATCAGGTAAAATTACTTGAAAATTATTGTCAACCATATTGATCCCGCCTCTATTTCAATTTCTAGTGTCGCTTTTTATCGATGTTCCTCTTTACTCATTCGGTTTGCTTGCTTATCACAAAATATAAGCTACGTCGTTGATTCAGTATATCGTCTAACTAACTGTAAGACCCTTGTATTATCTGCTACGGAATGAATCAAAACGCGAGTTTATTTTAAATTGTACAGCGCAAGTAAAAAATGTAAATAGAATTGTCATATAAATGGAGTATCTACTAAAATTGAATTTTATCACAGTGGTGCCGGTAGAACTTCAGAGTATATTTACATTTGAACAACCATCATCATCATCATAAGGTCTTCAGTCCTAAGACTGGTTGAACACGCACCTCCACTCCTTCCTATCCTGAGCTAATCTTCGCAATTCCATAGAATTAGAACATTCCACATCCTTAACTATTTGCTATCAGTAATCTAATTTAGGTCTACCTCTACTCCTCTTAGTTCCTGTCCTACCAACCTATTCTTTCTAATACCTCTTCATTTCTAATCTCTATCCACGGTTCCTCATCATTGGTCGCACATTTCGAACGCTTGTAACTTTTTCTTTCCCGCCGCGCTCACCATCCATGTTTCGCAGCCGTACAACGCCGCGTTCCAAACAAACAATCTTTTTCGAATTTTTAAATTAGTCGTTCTCGAACATAGAAGTGACTTCTTTTTATTGAAGGCGACTCAACTGCGCTATCCTCTGCTATATATCCCTACTACTCCTTCCGTCCTGACTTATCTGACTTTCCAGATATATAAAATCAGCCACTTCTTCTAATTTTTCGCCTCCAATCCTTATATTCGCCCTTTGTCTACTTCTTCCCTTCCATACCATAGGGTTGTTCGGAAAGTCATTTCGTTTTTTTCTTTTGTGGAAATGAAAGACAGTTTTCGTATAATAAACAAATACTTTATTAAATTATATATTGACCGTTCTGGTCCAACACCTTTTGCCATCTTTCTGGTAGTACCATAATTCCATGCTCATAAAATTTTTGGTCTTTGCTGGCAAAAAACTGATCGGGGAGGTTTTTGACCTCCTCATTTGNACTTTTGGCAGGTACTGTATGAAAAAGTATGTTTAATGAACAAGAGTCGAGAGTATAATGAGCTTTTTTCTCCCTACCTACGATTTTGCCAGCGCCCATCCAAGACATTGGAAGGGGCACATCGCTAGAGAAAGTAAATGAAGCATAATATCCTTTCTTAAATCGACTAACAAAAATAAAAACAGACATAGAAGAGAATACCGTGGATGGAGAAGGTTAGAAATGAAGTTTTATTATAATGAATAGATTAGTACGACACCTTCTCAGGCATGAAGGTCTAGTCAGAGACATATTAGATGCAAAAACGGAGATAAGGATGGGTGTAGGTAGACCTAGATTAGATCACTGTTCGCAAATAGTTAAGGAGGAGGAGGGTTCTAGTTGTAGGGAATTGCGAAGATTAGCTCAAGATAGGAAAGAGTAGAGGTGCGTGTCCAACCAACGACATACGACTGTAGAGTTTAATTCCATAAACGTACCATTGAAAAGCATGCAGTAAATCGTGTCGTTATCGCAATGTGTGAAGGTAGCCTAACAGTTACGTCCATCGATTCCCAACCGTGTACCTTTCTCTAAGTGAACGGACTCTATCTGCCCCATGAACGTAACTCATAACCATGCATACTGCATATCACACGTTTACCTGTTTGCCCATTGTAATATGAGGTGATTCGTGCTGTATATCGTTAAATAAATAATTGACCTACACGCAATCTTTCAATACATTATTTGATATATTCTATTTTTATTAGCTCACTTTCTGTACGCTTAGTAACAGATCAATCAAATAAGCCGAAGTAATTGTTAACGTTATAGATATTCATTTATTGTAATATGATCTAATCATGGCAACTCCTAGTATAGGTCTCAAAAAAATTTTTATGACTATTTAACCGTTTCAAGAAGTTAGAATAGAATAATATCACATAGGTCCGCTTGACCTATTAGCCAACATTATTTGCCAGTTACTTCTTGCACTTACTCTGTAGTTTATTAAGTATAGGTCAAGGGCCTAGTGCACATAAATACAATATTGGGTTTGTACACGCAAAAAAATAGCAGAGTCTGTTTAATTTAAGCGATCATTAAAATAACAAAATTTTATCTAGTTTTTGTTATCAAACACTATCCGTTATTAAAATATATTTATTATAATAAGCTAAACTCAAGTAATTTAATTATGATTTACTCTTTTCTCTTGGTAGGGTGGGGTTATGAGTCTAGGTAGATTTGGCCATGTTCTATAGTAGTATCTAAGGCGTGCTGATGAGATCCAATTTATTTTCGACAGAACACTGACCCCTAAAAGCTTTTTTTCTGCAATGTGGATTCACGTGGTCAAATCCGGCAATATCCTTATTCAAATACAAGCTCGTCGAACGGTACTAAACTAAATTCCACAACAAATTGCACTTTTCCACAGATTTTAAGTATCAGTCTTCGATTTTGAAAATAGAAACAATTGATTTTGATGCTTGAAAGAAAATATTATAATTGACATTGACTGGGATTGAATATTAAGTACTGATTTATGAAGAAACTTGAACCAGAGGTTATTCACTAGGTATTGCTCACATTTTATCTTTAAAATTGCGATAATCTCGTACAAAGTATTTCATTTCGAATACGAACTGCATGCAACCTCTCAGGTAAGATAGTAGCGTCAGAACGTTTCACACTTCCTTTAGTAGTATTTCTACGTCATGTAAAATAGGGAAAACCGTAAATGAGGTGGAAATTGTGCGATGTAGAAAGTATGAGAGATCTGCAGGAAATATCTGAGCTTCAATTTCCCAATATTACCGCGAGGATGAAATAGTTGCTTTAATGATATATAGTTCGCAGTAAGCTATGCCATTTTTTAAATACAGTTTGATAATAACGGTGTTGATAAGAATACTAAATCGAAAGAGTACGTCACTATGTTTGGGTTAATTTAGGAATCCGACATTTTCAGTAAATTATTGTACGTACTGAACAGTACGTAAGTCAGGTATCAAATAAACTAAGAGAAACTAATTGTAACTAGTACTAAAAGTGTTCACTGCGAACACGTGTTTTATATACATTATTAAAGCGAAATGAAATCAGAAATCCGACAATTAAAAATCACTAGCGATGGTATTTTAAGGAGATTTGTTCATCGCAGGCTAGCGAGAAGTGCTTTTTTTTTTGTTTTTGAGTATTCTCGAGGAGGGGAAATCTTTAAAAGATACCCCCTGGAGGAAGATAGTGTCGAATTTTAACCGACTAAAACCCCTCCTCCTCCTCGAATGGGGAGATAAACCCTGAGGGTATTACTCATCCCCGGGAAAAAAGTTTGGGATTGGGAAGAGGATTAAGATAGGAAAATACTTAAGTGTGCGAGGTGGGGGAGAAGGGAGTATTGGGTAGAACTAAGCGATAGGGAGTGGCTCATTGTATAAGGTGACAGGGCCTTTGGTTTTGGTGCGAAGTTGGAGAGTGTTGAAATGGTGGGGTTTGCGTGGCCTGACACTGAAGCCCGAAGGTTTGTCGCGAATGTAATTGCAGCCTCAGGAAGGCAAGGCAAACCGGTTTCATTCTGAATTTTGGTGTTTCTTACAAACCAGGGGTAATTTAGTAAGGATCCACATGTAGGTGCATGCGAGAAAGCTCCCGAGTACATATTGATACCTCGGTTTGTCGGTTTTCCGGATCTCTGGTCGGCTCATTTTTTGGTTGGTTCCTTCAATGGTTTTTAATGCCGAAATCCATCACAGAATATTGTTCTGGTGTTTGTGACTCGCTGAAGTCTTAAGTAAAATGATGATTCGGTAGCTAATATTACAGTGTTCTTGAATCTGACTCTGTCGTCTACCTATTTTAAAGTGTGTTCTACAACTGCTGATTTATTATTGTGCCCATGAGGGCAATATGCTTTGTGTTACCTTTGGCTAGTGGATTGTCTTTTAGTTTCTAATTAAACCTTTATACATACATGTGTAAGGAATCAGGTATACGCTAGAGGCTAGAGGATCGTTTTTGCCTTTAGCTGACCGAAGAAATTAGCCAATTTCATTCGTTGGTTTGAATGTTACTCTAATGCTGAATTTGTTGGTTTGGTAGACGACCGATTCTAAATATTCTGGAGCTGTTGTAGCTGGTTCTGTATGTGTTTCCGAGGATTTACTCATTATAAAGATCTTTTTTCTTTCGGTTTATCAAAGGCTTGTTGGAATCCTTTGCCAGTGCATCCATTTCTTCTCAAAGCACCTTCTGGTGTTCCTTTTTGAATTTTGGAAGTCTCACATATCTTTCCGACGTGCTCTGCTTTTATTATTTCTTGTTTTCGGCATGGATAGTGCTTGGAATCTCTGTCAAGGTATTATCTATTGGTGTGCGTTGATTATATATTATGATAATATAGCCACCAACATAGTTTACGGATGAATAAATAACTATTACAAACATTATGGTTTATATGTACATCTGGCTTTTCTGATATTTTCCTCCTTTATAACATTTCGCTCATCCTTTTCAGACCATCGTTTCCTTCCATTTATTTCCCCACTTTTGTTTGCACCGTTTCCTGTAATTCCACATCTCTCAACAATATTTCACTTCAAGCGTTTATGGTACCAATTTACACAGCCTGCATGTTTTCTTCTCTTCATCTTATTCTCACTTCCCTGTCTAAATCTTGCTGTAAAACTAACTAGTTTTTTCTCTTTGCTCTTTCGTCTTTTAAATAGTGTGGTTTTTGTTTTTTCCTCCACTTCTTTCCATATTTTTATGTATTCCTGTGCGAATTTTAAGTTTCTCATTTTTCTCTCCTGATTTACCTGTCAGTGTTTTAGTGGTCAAACTTTCCAGCTCTTTCCATAAACTTCTGCCTTTTTCAAGTACCTATCTGTAGTGCTTGATCGTCCATCCTCTTTCCATTGAAATTTTCTTCCCCTATGATTTTCATTTCTGTTTTGAATTTTGGATAAGTATATTATTCTTAAATTTTATACATTATTTTAATATCATATTCTCTTCTATTTCTTCTTCCTAGCTGAAAGCTCTTTTCGAATATTTTATGGTCATAGTAGAATGAACATTCGGGCTATAGGGCCGTGGTCTAAGTGAACGTCTGGACGGAACAGTTCACTTAGACCACGAATCTTCATTCTACTATGAATTCCGGCCGTAAAAGCCTTTGTTCTTATATTTTATGATCAATTTTATCTGTTTGCCTTCTTCTTGTAGAAGATATTTCGGCGTGTTTCTATCTTATTTTAGATGTTTTTCTGTCTTCCTCCTGATTTTTCCCCATGAAATGTTTGACTTATTTGTTCTTAATTCCTCTTTCTTTTATATGTTTATTAAATTTTTAAGGCATTTCTTTCAGCCCTTTCTTGTTATTCGCTAATATTACAATGTCATCTGCATATGAAATTGTGCAGATTTTTCTTCAACTAATTACTATTCCCTCTTGTTGTATTGAACCTAATTGTTTTCTGAACGTTAAAGGGTGGGATACTCATTGAAATTGCATCAACAGTGCCTTTCAATAGTTTTTTCTGTATCCCATTTGCGTTTCTCCCATTTTTCCGAATATTTCATCGTAGATATTGTAGCCTGTGCTCATTAGTGTTATTCTTCTGTAATTTTCTGCCTTATTTCTGTCTCCTTTCTTATAAATTGAGGGAAGTTCTTCGTCTCCATTCCGTATCTAATTTAGTACTATATGGTTTACTGTCTTCAATTTTCAGTTTGTTAAATTTGTAATTCATACGATTGCATTTCCTTAATTAACTTGCACCTAATGTGTCAGAGTTATTTAGGACCACCTTTCTCAACTTAAGAGAGATATTAACCAAACAACTCACCTGATGCTTCTGTGAATTACTAGCTGGGTGTTTAGATAAGACAATATTGAGAAACTTCTAGTCTAGTTAAATTAAATTTTCTTCTACACTTGAGCACGGTGTCAGTCAAAAGTAACTTTGTTTTCCAAACAGTTTCGCGTTTGTGTGTTCTTGAGAAGATATTGGAGTTGAATTTCTCGTGCTGGTACCGAACTGTGAATAGATTCCTTCGAATGTAAAATGACAGAATGTTACCGATTTTATTTTACAAAAGTAAATAAAGCTACAGCGTTTTTCATTAGAATAAAATAAGTTTCCGAACAAGGATTATACTTTTGTCTTCGTCCTCATAAAAAAAAATACAGTGATGCATACCGAAAGTGACATGATGACTCAAGAAGTTCCAATTTTCCTTAGAATACTTGGTAATGACTTTTAGCATCATTTTAGTCACTTCAAAATCAAGTAGATAAGATTTTTGAACGAAATAATCAACCTTTTAAGTCAACCAAAATGTATGACCGTTTATAGGCCCACAATCGTGAAATTTGATAAAAAGAAATATTTTATGGCACAAGTAAAAGGAATAATCCGAAAACCGTCAATTTGTAGTTCATAATCATCATAAGGTCGTCAGTCCTAAGACTGGTTGGACACGCAGCACCGCTCTCCCCTATCCTCAGCTAATCTTCGCATTTCCCTAAAACTAGAACATCCCACATCCTTAACTATTTGCGAACAGTAACCTAATTTAAGTCTACCTCTACTCCTTTTAACTCCTGTTTCTGCCTCTAATATGTCTCTCACTAGACCATCATGCCTAAGAAGGTGTCCTACCAACCTATCTCTCCTATTTCTCATTGACTTCCATGGAGTCCTCTATTCTTCTATTCTTCTATTCTTTCAATGCTTCTTCATTTCTATCCTTCTCTAATTTTTTGGTTGTAATATTGTGATTATATGTTTTGAGGACTAACTTTGGGAGGAAATTTAAATGAAAACTTACTTGAAAAAGACAGGAAAAATCTTCATTTATATACAAGATTGTACGAAACCTTCAGAGTCCGTCTCTCACTTGACAAGGTTTTTTTATTTAAAGAAGTACTGGATCAAAATCTCAAAAAATACTATTTTATCAGTTAACTTCCTCTTTTTCAACCCACTTTTTAGAACGTTTTTCCGGATTCATTGTAATTTCACAGATGAAATTGGCTTGCTCTTATTAAGGAAATTAACGCTGTAATTACTCAGTGCCAACTAATATTCCGGAAAGTATTACTTGTTCGACTGATAGTGTTACGGCACGATACCGTCATCTATCGTAACGTTTACATGAGGAACGCAATAATACTCCTTATTCATTGCTATCTCTCTTTCTCTCTTCTCTCTCTCTCTTTCTCATTGAAATTGCCTGCAAACTGTTTAATTAAAGTCAGACTATAGCTGTCGAGTAAAGGAAAATGTGCATGAGTTGAACAATTATGCTGGGCGCCGACGGCGGAGCAAGGCGATGTGTAATTTTCTCATCCGCTACTACGACGTTTCATTGGCCATACGACAATTAACATTCAAAAGTTATGAAACGCAACTCGTTGTCGAACAGACTTTATTTCGAATTTGCTCTTTCAAAATGCACATGCAAAATGTAACCGACGTATTGCATGCTACTTTTTATATTATGTTTGGCAACAGTTGAATTTTGTACGAGTTTCCTTTTAGAAGTGGAAATTAACATGGAGAACTGATATTGGAACGTCATTCTTTTTATCATTAAAAAAAGCAAGCCTTAATTGACAAAATTATTATTAAAAGTGAGAGAGGAAGGATCTGATACATTTACAAAAAAATCCTTTGTGTTCATTATACAGGTATGTACGGATAACCATTGAGAGGTCTATATAAATTAGTAATATAGCGTACCGAGTTGATTCCATCCGTGTTTTACATGACAAATGGCCAGGTTGAGTCCAACAGAGCGTACGAACGAAAACAGCGTACGAGTACCCTTAGCACAGTACACGGAGTACGCTTCGTGATGCAAAAAGAATTAGCTTTAGTCTCATGGTAAAAATATCCCATCTATATAACCAATTTTTAATTAGTATTTGTATTGTAAGGGAAAATATTGCGTTGACTTTTCCGAACCTTTATTGTAATTAATTATTCATCAGCATCATCAGGTCGTCAGTCTTGTGAATGAATGGACTTCACTTCACTCTTTCCTATCCTGAGCTAATCTTCGCATTTCCCTAACAATAAAACTAGAACATTCGACATCCTTAACTGTTTGCCAACAGTAATCTGACCTAGGTCTACCTCTACCCCTCTTAACTTCCGTTTTTGCCTCTAATACGTCCCTGACTAGACTTTCATGTCTGGGAAGGTGTCCTACCGACCTATCTCGCCTATTTCTTATTGACTTCCATAGACTCCTCTATTCTTTCTAATAATGAAAACAATCCTTGTATTGGTAAAATACGTAGTAGCTTTGCTTCCTTCCCGTGAGCCCCATACTGTTTTTTATTATGAGCATCCATAGCAACGTCTTTAACGTAGTGATCCCTACCATGCGATTTACCCACTGCGGCCTTCACACCGTGGAATTGAAGTACACTGTAAAATCAGCGCATGATGGTTCAGCTCTTCTCCTAGGAGGTGAGCAAAGTGCTGGTGGAGAGTATCTAACAATCCTTACCAGGCACAGCCGGCTTGGTATCCCACTCATCTATCGGGGTGCCTACTCCTCTTCTCCAGTATGCTCGTGTAACCACTGCCATTTCTCGCCTGGGGCTTCGGGCTTCCCATAATACACCAACTCGAAATACTTGCACTATAACACTGTTAAGCCAGCACACGTTCATGAGTTCGCAACCTTTCTCTGACCCTTGTTACTCGACCGGGCTACCCCGATCCCCATTGATGAGTGTGAAGGGTGAGTTAACATCCGCGAACTTCTGCCCAACATCCTTAACCATGGTTGCGGTGTTTTCCCATATTTAGTGGAAACGGCTTCATATGACCCTAATTTTAGAGGTGAACGTCTTGTAGTTTTCCCGCAGAAGTCATTTCGGATACTACGGGTCAATACTGGCGATTTGACTATCGCGCTTCGCTGGCCTCGTATATTAGTGAAAGGTACTTTACTGACCCCGATACTTACTCGACACCTACCCAGCGTTCCTGTATCCATTTAACAGTCTCATCACAATTTTGCGGTCCACAGCTACAGATAATAAAAGAATATCGATAAATCGATAATTATCTATTCAATGAAAAAAGCAAATACGATATATCGGTAACTACAGTCAGTATATCGATGTTGATCGATAACTATTAATACGTTGATAATTATCGAATATATGGCTATATCGGTAATCATTATTCGTCAATAGTCATTAGTGTACATATACAGGTATTGATATTTTTGATAATTATCGATAATTATCAATATATCGACAGTTATCGATAAATAATAATATGTAGTTTTCAGTATATTCTAGTTGATAGTAACTTCATTGTTATGATCCTGTGTACGTTACCTTTAATTCATTTTTGATTTCTTCTATCTAATAACTTCCTCAAAAATTAATTTGAGAACTGAACGAACTGCAACAATAATTCCATTTGAATTACAAATTTCAGCTATAAATACATAGAGCAAGTATACTAGATAAGTGAGGATGTCGTGAAACTGATCGTATTACTTATCAAAAGCAACGTTTGTTAAGGTTCGCGATTATCTTTTAATCCTCAAAAAAATAAAACGTTCAAAGTTTTGCCGAGTAAACGCTTATAATTGCCGGGGTCATTAATTAGGGTCTTTATTAATGGTCAACGCGGACTAATCTATCTTTACGCCACACTAACTTGCATAATTACAAACCGGGGGGAATTACCTAGCGAGTGGGAAAATTAGGAAAGCGTTTTTAATAAAGTAGACGGGAATTTTTTTAATTGCGTTCTTACCTACGTAACTCAACCTGTATCGCAAGTATGCCGCTCGCTCCATAAGTATGGCGCTGTCGACCTTATCACTTAATGGTTCATGGGCAATTCGTGTAATGAGAATGGAAAGCCTTTCACGGGTACTGTTCAGAAATACCCACATTTATTTATAAATTCCGCGTGCAGATAGACACGCGAGCTACCGCTACAGTAGCATCGCAAAAGGCGTTAATGAGAATGATAATTTTTTATTCAAATTTATATGTTCGGTTGTTTTTAATTTAACATTAGAATCACCGTTATTTTTTTTAGACAGAACGTATCAAATTCTGCTCCTAGTATTCCCAAGTGCTCCTGCAAGAGCAAATGAGAGAGGTATACAACAAATCTACTATTATCTATCTCACGAAAGAATGAACGGTTATGGATGTATCAGAGAATACTTTCTGTAGCGATGTGACCTTCAGTGTGACCGGCGCAAAGTAGGCAAGAACAGCACTAGGCCACAAAAGGAAGGAGACAGCTCTTGGTCAAACTGTTAACCGGTGAGGAGCGTATAATCCGTACAGTACTGCACGGAAAAATTGACCATTTTATCCACTACAATTGCATTGCTCAAATGTGCTGTTATTGGTACCATTTTCTACTGAAAATATCAAGGAGGTGTTTATTTATATTTGAGTACATATTAAGGGCTTTAAAGCTTGTTTTCGACTCGCACTATTATTCATGATTGAACAAAACTTTTGGCAGATACTGTATGAAAAAGTATATTTAATGAACAAGAGTCGAGAGTATAATGAGCTTTTTTCTCCCTACCTACGATTTTGCCAGCGCCCATCCAAGACATTGGAAGGGGCACATCGCTAGAGAAAGTAAATGAAGCATAATATCCTTTCTTAAATCGACTAACAAAAATAAAAACAGACATAGAAGAGAATACCGTGGATGGAGAAGGTTAGAAATGAAGTTTTATTATAATGAATAGATTAGTACGACACCTTCTCAGGCATGAAGGTCTAGTCAGAGACATATTAGATGCAAAAACGGAGATAAGGATGGGTGTAGGTAGACCTAGATTAGATCACTGTTCGCAAATAGTTAAGGAGGAGGAGGGTTCTAGTTGTAGGGAATTGCGAAGATTAGCTCAAGATAGGAAAGAGTAGAGGTGCGTGTCCAACCAACGACATACGACTGTAGAGTTTAATTCCATAAACGTACCATTGAAAAGCATGCAGTAAATCGTGTCGTTATCGCAATGTGTGAAGGTAGCCTAACAGTTACGTCCATCGATTCCCAACCGTGTACCTTTCTCTAAGTGAACGGACTCTATCTGCCCCATGAACGTAACTCATAACCATGCATACTGCATATCACACGTTTACCTGTTTGCCCATTGTAATATGAGGTGATTCGTGCTGTATATCGTTAAATAAATAATTGACCTACACGCAATCTTTCAATACATTATTTGATATATTCTATTTTTATTAGCTCACTTTCTGTACGCTTAGTAACAGATCAATCAAATAAGCCGAAGTAATTGTTAACGTTATAGATATTCATTTATTGTAATATGATCTAATCATGGCAACTCCTAGTATAGGTCTCAAAAAAATTTTTATGACTATTTAACCGTTTCAAGAAGTTAGAATAGAATAATATCACATAGGTCCGCTTGACCTATTAGCCAACATTATTTGCCAGTTACTTCTTGCACTTACTCTGTAGTTTATTAAGTATAGGTCAAGGGCCTAGTGCACATAAATACAATATTGGGTTTGTACACGCAAAAAAATCGTACATGGTGTGAATATAATTATGCGACATTGCTACTTACTATTAAGTTGTCAGGTTGGATTAACTGAAACAACGTATTTTTAATTAGCATATTATCGAAATTGCTAGGTGCGAATCGCGATTTCAAACGTATTTGTTATCATCAGCACGCTAGAGGCGTTGTTTCGAAGCACCTAGGTATTAACAAGATTAATAGTAGTAAACGCCATCTGTGAATATTTTTTAATAATTCTTCATCATCATCATCATAAGGTCATCAGTCCTAAGACTGGTTGGACACGTACCTCCACTCTTTACTATCCTGAGCTAATATTCACAAGGTCTTGTTTGTTGTAATTAAGGACACCGATATCAATTATAACTGTGGCACGTTTTTGGTAAATACCTAGATTTAGAGACCGTCGCAGATGGCGGTGAAGGGGGTGGTCTTGTGTACAGGGTTGCCAAGCATCCTGCTTTCCAGAGAACTTGTCCTCAATTTAAGGTCTGTAGTTTCGTGGTCTGTAAAGATCCTCTTTGCGACTTTACATGTGGTAAATTTTACCACAGATTAAGTATACAGATACTCTATGCTGTACGGCTTTGTTAGGTCATGAGATTTGCTATGCTAAAAGCAACTATTATCTATACAGTATAGTCGAAATAAGAAGGCAAAGTCCCCAATAAATAATGCACACTAGAGGCATATCGTTTTTCTCGTTTTTACAAACGGAAGATATCCTGTCTTTACACTGTAAACACGCCTCCTCCAGAGCTGCGTCGAGACCTGCACCTACGTCTCATAAGAATCAATCGAATAAAATGAGACGATCGACAACATGCTTGTCTTGTCATTTGTACCTACATAAAATGGGCAAATTTACAGGGTCGGCTTAAGGTAGTAGTCGTGCTACAGTATGGTGAAAAAGTTATTGTAAGATCTAAGACAATTTAATGCAATAATATTTATATAATTTCGATTGTACATCAAAACAGATTGAATGAGTCTGTATTCATACATACCCACACATCTAAAAATATTAATTCAGTTTATCTCGAATTAGAGGAGGTCAATCGNCTATAATTAAAGTTATCTCGAATTAGAGAAGGTCAATCGACTTCAAATTTTGAAGATATTATAATTTCCTTAATACTGAAATTTAGAATCCATGCCCATCGCACGACAGCTACCCTTAAATTACTTGGTTTATTTGTACGAATAATTATTTCTCTGTTTTGTTGAGGTAATTGTTTCTGGTTGTAATTAATGTTATTAGTGTTGTGGGTTTTGCTATTATTGTTGAAATTTATATTAGGCTAATGATATTATAATGAGCTACCAATAAATGTAGAGAGATGACTATTCGTTCAAATACACCAACTAAATTAAGCCGACCCTGTAAATTTGCCCATTTTATGTAACTACAAATGACAAGACAAGCATGTTGTCGATCGTCTCATTCTATTCGATTGATTCTTATCCAACGTAAGTGCAGGTCTCGACGCAGCTGTGGAGGAGGTGTGTTTAGAGAGTAAAGATAGGATATCTTCCGTTTGTAAGAAGGAGAAAAACGATATGCCTTTAGTGTGCATTATTTATTGGGGACTTTGCCTTCTTATTTCGACTATACTATATTTTATATTTTCCACAAATGCAGCTGCAGTATTATTAACGCAATTCATGAATAGATACACAGCAATTCACGCACAGGACCAGCTTCGGATTGTAAATTGTTGTGGTTTTTTTACAAAAAAATGTCCCTTAGCAATGCTGCTGTACTCACCACGTGATTCCTTATTATATCTAGTTAATACCTCCCCCCCACACAGCTCTGTACTTATTACGCTGTATTTTGATTTAGTGATCGGTACAAAAGTATCCAATTACAGAAAGTTTCTTTCTATTTATCTCTAGTTTTGATCTGCAAGTTTGTGCCATTTCTGTGTCCACTTTTCTTAACCTTAAGTGCGCGTTTAATGTCATTGTTTGAAGGAAGATCCAATCTCCGGAAGAAACGAGTGAAAACTGTCATACATAATATAAGGCAACAAGCGCTGGTAGTGATCGAATTCAACACAAGCACTCACGGGCAAAAGCTAGAGCTAAATGGTTAAAATTTTAAACCTGTACGTAGTTTCCCGTTTTCTCATTTGTAAGTTTAACTCCACACTCATGGTACGTTAGCGTTGCAATTGATCTATCTCAGCAATTTAAATTATGTATGTAGGTATTCAATAGGTATCCGATAAAATAAGCTAAATTAAACCTCACTTATGTAACAGGTCAATTGAAAAGTCCCCGGCCTAAAATAGTAAAACACATTTTTTTTGCAAAATTCGTTTTTTTTATTATACATAATTCCCTTCAAGGGTGATACACTGATTATAGCGATCCTCCAACTTTTCGATACCATTTTTGTAGTACGATTTGTCCTTTGCTTCAAAATAGGCCTCAGTTTCGGCGATCACCTTTTCATTCGACGAAAATTTTTTCACAACGAGCATTCTTTTGAGATCTGAGAACAGAAAGTGGTCGCTGGGGGTCAGATCTGGAGAATACGGTGGATGCGGAAGCAATTCGAAGCCCAATTCATGAATTTTTGCCATCGTTTTCACT
>NW_020439025.1:160177-171279 GCF_000699045.2 Agrilus planipennis
TACAGGGTTTGTCCGGAAAGTAATAGGACTGAGTCGATTTAAAAAAATTTATTGAGCCAATCGTTACAATTCTTTAAAAACTTTCAAAATAGGCTCCTTCTGCGTCGATGCAGCGCTGCCAGCGCGATTTCCAAGCATTGAAGGCGTCACGGAAGGCATTCTCCGGAATAGCCCCAAGAGCCGCGGTGCATGCTGCTTGGATCCCCTCTGTCGTCTCAAAATGCTTGCCTTTCATCGGCCTTTTCAGACGAGCAAACAAAAAGAAGTCCGGGGGGGGGGCACATCTGGGCTGTAGGGCGGCTGCGGAAGCGTTGGGATGACGGCCTTGGTCAAGTAGCTGTCCACAAGAAAGGCCGTGTGAGCCGGGGCGTTGTCGTGGTGCAACTTCCAGTCGGCTACGATGTCTTGTCGGACCCGATTGACCCTTCGTTTGAGTCACTTGAGCACTTCCACGTAAAACTTGGCGTTGACGGTTTTTCGAGGAGGAACAAATTCATGGTGGACGATGCCTTTCATGTCAAAAAAGACAATGAGCATCGTTTTCACTTTGGATTTGCTCATTCTTCCCTTTTTTGGGCGAGGAGACGCCGGCGTGTGCCACTCGGAAGATTGCCTCTTTGTCTCGGGATCATACTCAAAGATCCATGACTCGTCACCTGTGATTACGTTATTCAAAAATTGGGGGTCACTGTCACAAATGTTTAAATTTTCTTGGCACACTTCCACTCGCCGCAATTTCTGGTCGTCAATGAGCACTTTTGGTACCATCTTCGCGTACACCTTGCGCATGTTCAAATGCTCTGTCACAGAACCACAGATTTTGGTAAATTTAATATCTGGCCAATTAAACGAATACTTAGTCGACGGTCTGAGTTCAAAAGTTCGCGCACACGAGTCACATTGTCGGTGTTTGTCGAAGTCGAAGGTCTTCCAGCAGGGTCTTCATCGGCGATCTGTTCCCGACCCTCTGAAAAGGCCTGGTGCCACCAAAACACACCACTTCTTGCTAAAGCAACATCTGGGTAAGCCTGCTTGATTATATCAAACGTCTCTATCGCAGATTTACCGAGTTTCACACAGAATTTAATCGCGTACCTCTGCTCTTACGAACGCTGCCTTTTCGGCTTGCACCACTCACAGAAACAGGTCGCGCGAAAAAGCCCGTTCCTTACCAGCCGCTCGTTCGCTAGCTAGAAATGCCCTCTACCAAATCCAGTGTGTGCGCGCACGCTCCGAAGTACAGTCACGGCGAAAGAAAATCAGTCCTATTACTTTCCGGACAAACCCTGTATTTATGAATATTAAATATTATATACATTACCAGAAAACTAAATAATAAAAGAAATAAACCATTTCCTTTTCTGCAATAATTACACAAATAAGTATTTTTTTTATTTATATATATACTTAATCGTGTATTCCTTCAACATACACATATAAAAACTATATGATAACATTTACCTTATAATAAATCATCTGTATTAATTTTTTTTCAGGGGGAATTCTTCTCTCTAAATTTTTCTCTATTCGTTTGTCTCTTCCTCTTGTTACCAAAACTCAATTAAGATTTTATGGCCAATTATTGGAGTTACTGTTGTAAATGGCAGCACCATATTCGCGTGCACTGAACTTGTTTTAAATTGAATTCATATTCATTTCTGATGTAGTAAAGGTGTACTCAGTTTTAAACACGCTAATAAATTAAAATCCGAATTACACTGTTTTTAGTCCTAATAAATATTACTTACAGCTGGGTTATAGCGTCACCTGCGATCTTTTAACGTAATAACCGATTGTTATTATTCAGAAGATATACAATATAATTATCCGTAAATTTTAATTACAGACGGTACAGAAGTCAGAACTTTTTTTTTTAGTTTGTACCATATAAACTGAACAATTTCGAAACGCATTTTGCACTAACTGTGTAGTTCTTATGGCAATAAACGATGAAATCTTCTATGAATTATAAACATGCAGGCCTGTACAACAAATGATAAAGGCAATTATTCTGACAACTTTTCATTTGACCTACCGAGATGCCGATCGGTAAATACTGTCGATAATGCGATTGTTTCAAGAATTTGAATCATTAAAATAATAACGTTATATTCGAGTTCATTTCCATTACAAACGAGCTTTACTATATCTCCTTTTTCTTGATGTTAGCCTACTAGATACATGAGCAATTTTTTTACTAACGAGATATAGCTAGGTAAGTATTTTTGTTTATTAATTTAGTCCCTCTAATAGCTTTAATAATTCATTATACAGAATGATGGCTAGTATTGCACCAGACCTCTGCTTGCGCTTCCACAATTGCAGAAGTTCAGCAAAATTTTCCATATCCGTTTCTGCATGTGATTCCCCATTATTACAAAGGAAGCGTTTACGGAAATTAACTAAATCTTATTTCTCATCTTTATGAATAGCATGTATCGAAACAATCAAACAAGCCGTAACAAATTATTAATTTGTTAACATAACCTTTTCAACACAATTTAAATGAAATTGCTTGTTGGTTAAGTCAGAGCCGGGCAAACGCTGCTCTTTTGACTCCCGAGTACTCCTCAGGTATAGCCAAGGAGCTCCTCATTGCTCCTGCGGGTGCGAGTGAGATGATTCTTTCCTTTTCTTTTCCATTCCATTTCGTAGGTAATTCCCTTCTTTTATAACCGAATCCAATAGTATTGCGACTTTAGTCCGGCATGCTACTCCTGAGCTGTGGGACGATCACTAGAAAATTTTTATAAGTTGCGAAAGAAGCTTCGCTGGTCTACGGGACTGTGGGGCTTGTTATGGGAGTAGAAAAAGAGAAAGCAATATGAGTCGTTACTGCTTACTCTCTCGTACTCATTGAATGGTATGGAGTGACCGAAACTAACCTCAGGTAGCGGCTCCTTCGTAGTTAAAGGTTGCCAGGCTCTGGGTTAAGTTGCATGTTGGGCTTGTACCTGCGTCAACTTTTAGCCACCCCACTGTCACGTATTATTATCAGTTTATGTTTATGAAGGATTAGCGACAATGCATAGCGTTATAGCCTGCAAAGTTTAAAGAAAAATGAATGTCTTTGAATACAATGTAGCGTTGTAATTTACCGCCTGCGTGTGATGCTCCCCTGCCTAGTGGGAACAGTGTCCTTTAATGATGGGTTTCTCCAGTAGTTTAGAACAGAGCCGGGCAAACTCGGCTCTTTTGACTCCCGAATGCTCCTCAAGGTTAACCAAGTACCTCCTCATTGATCCTGCGAGTGCGAGTGAGATGATTCTTTCCTTTTCTTATCCCTTCCATTTCGTAGGTGAGTCCCCTCTTCAATAGCCAAACCCAATAGTTTTGCGAACGTAGTAACGAAAATTTTCGTAGGTATTGTTTAAGTTGCGTGAGTGGCTTCGCTCGTCTACGGGATGAAGGGGCTTGATATGGGAGTGGAAGGGAGAAGAAAGAGACAAAACAAAATTATTCATTACTGCTTACTTTCTCGTACTCATTGAAGGGTATGGAGTGACTCAAACTAACCTCATGTAACGGCTCCTGCGAAGTTAAAGTTTGCCCGGCTCTGGTTTAGAACCTAAATCTATTTCCTAATAGTATTTCGTATGTTAATATTTTCCAAATTTTATTCTCCTCTTTTTGGATTCCTACTTTAATATGCCATTGTTACATTATATAACTTTACGAGAAAGTAATCTTCACATAATTTTTGTGTTTCTTTTAGTATACAGTACACTTCCGTTTCCGCATCCGCATCCGCATTCACTTCCGGAAAAATTTACTGTTTATCTATGTTTCCAGTTCTTTTTCCGTTATGACACTTGTGATGGCGGCTACTATCCGCTACTTTCTCTGGGCAGATTCGCTACTTTCTTTATTGTTATGCTATCAAATGTAATTTGATTTAAATCCCGCCCTGTAGATTTTTAATCGATAAATTACCGACTACTTGCAGCGATTTATTACGTTGTGCCTAATTAACAATCACCGCCCTGCATACTTGCAATAGGATCTTAAAACAAACATGGTTACAGCGCAGTGGTTTCTAATGAACCATTCTACTCATTTAATGCTAGCGTAATTTCCGAAGCCTCCGTTGTAACTTCAGTCATCTTACATTACGTTCGACCACAGTTTATCGCTTGAACCAGCCATGGACAATTTAGCATTGTTAACGATTTCTCGTTAATTCGCCGTTAATTTTAACCTTTACCCTTTCAATACCATTATCGGAATGGCTCTATTCAAAATCGAACTTGGCAACATAATTCTAGTTTTCATATACCTACTACCTACGTTATATTACAAATATTTATTACCACAAACTTTGCTTTCGTTTTAGTAAGTATATACTACTATCGTGCTTTAACATATGACATAAAAGAAGTTCCTAACCCTAAAGATGCTTTGCAGAAAGTATTGTACCTATATTTCATTATTTATTTAAACAACTCTTTTTATAACAGTAATTTGTTTTACACACTATCAATATAGATACACGGTGGCCAAAGAGTATGCAATTCCCTTTTTGTGTCTAAACTGCATGGCCCCATATTTTGGCATTATCAGTGGCATTTTCCTATAACTTTGTTCGATTGGACCCCTAATTAACTGTGCTGCCATTAAAACAAAATCTTTATATTTTTGAACAATGTGTATAGTAAATCAAATTTAGATGCTAGAGACGATCTTCTATTAAAATAGGGAAGAAGTTTTGTTTAAATAATTTTTCGATGGAAGCTTTAGTTTAGCACAAGGAGCATATTACTTTTTTTAGACCGCCCTATATGTATTTATATGCACGTATTTCTGATTGCAGACGCTTATTTATCTGACAATGTACTTCATCGCTGTCCAAACTAGCTTCAAGTAATGCATTTTGAGCTTCGTATGGCTCCCATGTTACATTCGAAGCCGCTAGACGGGTCGGCTAAGACGGCGCTAGTGCGAGTGAGATAGTAATATTTACAATCAGAGCCGGACAAACTTTAACTTCGTAGGAGCCACTACTTGAGGTTAGTTTGTGTCGCTCCAAACCCTTCAAAGAGTACGAGAGAGTAAGCAGTAATGACCCATATCGCTTTCTCTTTTTCTTCTCCCTTCCACTCCCATACCAAGCCCCTCCACCCCGTAGACGAGCGAAGCCTCTCTCGCAACTTAAATAATATCTACGAAAATTTTCTAATGATCGTCCCGCAGCTCAGGGGTAGCATGGCGGACTACGGTCGCAATACTATTGCCTTCGAAATGGAAGGGATAAGAAAAAGAAAGAATCATCTCACTCGCACCCGTAGGAGCAATGAGGAGCTCCTTGGCTCTACCTGAGGAGCACTCGGAAATCAAAAGAACCGAGTTTGCCCGGCTCTGATTTACGTTATATATCAAGTCAAAACTCAGGTATAATTTGGGTCATTTTGCTGTCTTTGTTGCTCTCACGTCGCTTCAGCCGACCCGCGTGGTCTCTATCTTACTTGGTAGACCCAACGTTAGACCTTTTTCGCCCCACTTTTAGCTAATCCGACCCATTGTTTTGCATGCTAACTTCGACATAAAGAAGTTTGGACAGCGCTGCTGTACGTATATCATCCTGTATTCACTTAATATTATCACTATTTCTCACATGTTCATATCTCGATTGATTCTTGAACAGTCAGCTATAGTACTTAGGAGACGAAAAATTAAAAGAAGAACCGATTTCAGCTATCTAGGAAGTTACATAAGTCACTTCTTTGCTCGCGAACGGTTTATTTAGAAATTTGAAAAAGATTTTTAAAGGTGTATGTTTGGAGAGCGGCGCTGTATGGGTACGAAACATGAACAGGGGCGCGGAGAAAGAGAAAAGGTTAGAAGCGTTGGAAATGTGGTGTTAGAGTCTCATGATGAGAATACCGTGGATAGAGAAGGTTAGAAATGAAGAAATATTAGAAAGAATAGGATAACAGAGGACTCTATGAAAGTCAATAAGGAATAGTCGACAGGTTATTAGAACACTTCTCAGATATAAAGGTCTAGTCAGAGACATATTAGAGGCAGAAACGGGAGTTAGGAGGGGTACAGGTAGACCTAGATTAGATTACTGTTCGTAGATAGTTAAGGAAGTGGGTTGTTCTAGTTTTAGGGAAATTCGAAGATTAGCACAGGATAGAAAAGAGTGGAGGTACATGTCCAACCAGTCATAGGACTGACGACCGTAAGATGAATCATTAGTTACTTTCTCAGTGGGTACATCTTTTTAAATGGGATGCGGTTACTTTTCCCATATGCAACGTGTATAATGTGTATAACAATCAAATCTTAATTACTAAACACTACTAATTTCTGATTAGTATTTTTCTTATCAAAATATGGTATGTACACGCGACCGGTTAATTGAAATAGCAAAATAGATATTCAAGTATAAGGAACTCCATATTTCATCTTTTCTATTATTGTGGGGGAACTGCACTGTATTTCATTCTTCGTGACGCTGCGGCGCTGCGACGATATTTATGTCTCGACTCCTCTTATTTTTCTCTTCTCTATTTCCAAGGCACATAGGAATTTTTAAGGTTGTCATCAGCTCTAAAGTCGTAAAATCGACAGTAATAAAATGCACAATAAATTCGAAAGGGCTTGATAGTAATCAGAGAACAGAAAATAAAAATAACATGAAGAAGATGCCGCACAGTCACTGCCAATGAATTCCATCACAACGACGTTTATGCTTCGTCTCGAGCTATTGAGTTAGTTCTATGGCAGCGGAGAATCGGATAAATGTACGTACTATAGATACCTGACTCCGGCGTGTAATCACTCAAATGTAAAATGGGACAAGCAGATAAGCAAGCAGGTTTAATGCGTCCATAAAATAGTCGACATGTAGGATATCGTTCAAATTCTGGACGGCCTTACCGTCCACATGAAAGAGCATTTTGCTGTTATTCAGACATGAAATCGATTACGTAAATTAGAACTTACGCTTGCTATTGTCGTCAATATAGGCCATCAGTTCTTGTCCAAATGGCTGACAGCCATCAAGACGGACTGGTCAGAAAATCTGTTCAGTTATCACGAAACGCGTAATTTTTACTGGCACCGATCAATCATGACATTAATCATTTATGTTTTTATTACAACTAAACACTTGCAAAATGTGACTCAACTGACACACAACAGAGCATGATTAAGTTACGTATCTGGATAATTATAATTACATACTTAAAGAGTAGTGGCGTAATGTACTCAAAGCAATTTTCTTGAAGGTACTGACTACAAAAATATATCATCATCATATAGTCTTCAGTCCATGCAGTGTTTCTGGCACTAATATGTCTTTAATTAGCCCTTTATGTCTAACACGGTGTCCTAGTAACTTATCTCGCTGATTGCTTATTGACCTCCATAAAGAAGTGGCAAATCTTAGAAAAGAATTACCATGCTCATTACTATACAATGTGTTTTATTATGGGCTTGGATCTAGGCGACTAACGTCGCTCAGCTGATCTAGTGTGGATATAACAAGTACCTATCGGGAAGAAACCGAATGCACTTCCACCTTGTAAAAAAAAGTAAAAGTGAAAAAGAAAAGCGTACCTTTTAGAAAAAAAGTTGAAATTGTCCGCCATTGGCTTCAATGCAACGCTGACAACGGCGTATCCATTTGCTGCGAATTTTGGCCCAGATACCGGGAATATTTCGAATTATACGATAGGCATTGGTAATGTAACTCACCACCAACTGACGGTTGAATATAAGAACCTTACTAGAATCACACTACTAATTGTCCTTATAGAAATAGTCTTTTATGAAATGACCACTAAATAAATAAACTAACACTAACAAACAAGTAAATTCCACAACAATCCAAAGCAAACTGAACAACCTGTTAGAAACTACGACATTATGTGCATTTATTCCAGTCACTTCCAGCAGTGTAATTATACGAGGTTATATCAATATTTAGCTTTTTACATTTAATGAAAACAAAATAACCAACTTGGTCCTTCTGGACACATCCTTGTATTACCCCACGTGGGGTTAATGAGCCCTGCCAGGCAAAACTAACGTTTAACACATGTGAATGGTCAAAGTAGGTCTGCATCTTGTCTCAACTTTTACAACCATAACACATACATTTGTTTTCGTACACTAGTACGTTATGTTACAAACTTTTACCAAACGCTGGGTGGTGAGGGTTGTTTGTGCACCGCTTCTAACTATTCCGTAGTTGTTAAAATTTCTTTTCTATTTAAAATAACATAATACTCGACGTCATGGACTACATTAGGTCCACTTCAGTTTACGATCATGGGATTTTCGATTGTGATAGGTACATAGTTTTTCTAACGTGTTTCAGTCATCTAATGGACCTTAACGCGAGTGCATTTTCTTCGGCTGATCAGTAACTTAATACCAAACATAAACAATAACATCACCCCAAAAAGCAGCTGATTCCGACCTACTGAAGGTGAATTTTTCTACGATCAGCTGGCAATCGTAATTAATTTGCAATTGTGCAGGGCCGGCATCAAAACTGTTATAATTTTATAATTTTTTATTTTGTTTCAAAAGTCAAAAGTGTTATAACATTTTATGTTCCAAATGTCCGTAGGAATCTGTGGTATAAATATTAATTATTATAACTGGGACACCTTATATAATAGGTACAACAAACATGTATCGACAAAATTCATTATCTGTCTACTAATTTTTGTAGGAGAACCTTATAGGAATGTTTACGGTGCTAACATAGAAATTTTTCCATTGTCAGTCAAAGGCACCCAGATTATGAGACAGTATAGTAATTTTTACAAGATTTTTCTGTCCGTGTATTAAATCCTACAGTTAGTAATAAATACCTAAAGATGGTAAAATACCGTTAGCTACTTGATATTTATCAACTTGTTTCTATGGTGGAACTTTGGGTTTAATCTGTGATTTATTGAAATTGCATATGTTACTGTTAGAACTCGCGATCCAAGAAATATATAATAATATATCACTATTTCATGGCTGTAGTTGTTGACATTCAAATAATGACCAATCATAAATCGGAGAATATATTCGTCGAGCAAAATCTGTAAATTTTCCGACGCACCAGAATCCCTACTGCAGACTCACCACATTACAACCGTTTTTTTTTTAAGCACATAAACATCAAGGAGCAAAACAATTAGTTTAATAATATAAATTTTTTGCATAGGTATCCACAATTCGCCCCTGCTGTCTTAAATCTAGCTCTTTATCGAAAATTGGCACGCTTAAGTGCCTATACAGAATTTTTGCTGAATCACATTTGCCTTGAGTGATTCCTTGAAAAGCATCTGCGGATTATTGCTTAGTTCGTGAAGGGAGAAGCAACAAGAAATTCCCATTACGTCACCCAAATAGTCGAAAAACATCCTACGCTCAGAGACTTTTTAAGGATCCACTTTCCACAAAGAATTAATTTCCAATTTATTAGTAACTCCTTCGGGATACCAGACCGATTCAGACAACGATGGCGATCGCATCGAAAAGATTCTGCGAATTACGTTTTTCTACAAAAAGGAATCGTTCCCAACACAACGCATTTTGCTGTGACTGACACCGAAAAAACTTGGAAAGTAAGAGCGTTCAGCAACGACAAAAGAAAAATCCCTTTCTGAGCTGTAATAAGTTGGCTTTAGAAGATTTAGCGCGGCAAAAAGGGGCCGAATACTCGAATGAATTTTTCGTTCAAAAAGTATTTATCTCCGTTCAAAGGAAAGGCACAAACTTAGTTTTAAACGCTAATGGAAGAAATATGATTTTTTTCTATTACATATGGATGAATACTGTGGGAGAATTTAAAATAACGAAAACCCAACATGCGTGAACAGCATATTAATAAAGGGGTCATTACAAATCTGTATAAATGAATATGACCATTCGACAAATGATCATCATAATCAGATCGCGGACTGGGCATATGACTGTTGCTCGACTGGCAATAAGGTAGCTGAGGATTAATTTTCATAATCTTTGAAGATTGTCCCAGAGTGACTACTTTTTATCCGTACCTACACCTCCCTAAGAGCAATTGGGATAATGCCTAGTTCCCTCCCGTATACCTGTTTTTAATTAGGGTTAAAATTTTCGGTAAGTCGAATTCCCTCCTAATTATACATCAATTGCCTCCCAACGGCGGCGGACCTTGAGTGCTAACTGCCACTGTAAAGTTATAAAGAGTTGTTCAAATAATACAGTCTCACATCACATATTAAACTTAATATTATTCGTATATTATAGACACCACAATAACAATAATAATTTTATCAGACTACCCTTCTATTGGTCAAATACAAGACAAACTTAGACTAATAAAGTTTTTCTGGATGATTGCACTAAAAGAGCTAGATGCACACAAATTTCCAAACATTGAATTTGTTAAGGTAGTGGGAAACCATTTTAAAATTAAATAAATAAACGTTTCATAACTGATGTGTTTTTTTTCAGAAATNACCATTTTAAAATTAAATAAATAAACATTTCATAACTGATATGTGTTTTTATTCTGAAATTATTTTATCTTTAATTTACTGAAGTACTGAAGCGCACTATAACTATATATTTGTTTTCGATAAATAAAATCGGTAAGTAGTCGTTAACTTAATTATCGGAGCTGATATAAACGGGAGGGAACTCGGCTAGTACCCGGGAGGGAATTTGACTATCTGTATTTTAACCAAAACCACCTGCGGGTGGGAATTCGGCATAATGGGGCAATTGGTACCGTGGACGTAAATAAGAATCTATACGATGTATCTTAACGTAAGTTAATCAATCAAACAAGGTCATAGATGCGTGGTAATAACTATGGCAAAGTGTTCCCCCTGCGAAATTATAATTAAGTTAAATTAAGTAACGATATAGAAGAGCCCGATTAAAATATGGTGAGAGAAAACTCCTTTATTGGCCCGCGGTGGTACTATCAGTAAACATAAAAGAATTCGGTGTCATTTATTAAGAGGATTGACCGAAATACGAGGGTGGATTGATAAGTTTCCGGCCTAACCAAGAGATGACGCCACTAGGCCTACCTTGAGGTGACATTCTATAGTACCATCCTTGGATAGCTTGTAGCTATAGTTTCAGCCCGATCTCCTTGCTAG
>NW_020439025.1:172198-195351 GCF_000699045.2 Agrilus planipennis
TTATTCACGGTTTCCTTATTCGCGTTTTCATTATTCGCGGATGAAAAAATTGCAACCCAGTTCCTGTATTCGCGGTTAAAAATTTCATTATTCGCTGATGCAATCGGTAAACAGAAAAGGATTCGGTGTCATTTATTAAGGGGATTGACCGCAGTAGACCGCTCGTGCCTAGTGTGAATTTTTCCGAAAACATGGATTTCTATTCTAAACATTGTGATTTAACGCTGCGAGATAAATATCTAATTTTTTGTATGATAACAGACAAAGGTTCACGCTAACTCCGTACGTTTTTGGTTTTCAATAATATGGTCATTAAAAGCTTTTACAAGTGCTTAAAGTTGATGCTTCTTGTAGGACACGTAATTAAAAAATTAAAAAATGGCTTTCGATAAGCATCAGAACAAAGCTTTATCTATCTGACTACAAAATTTTAAACCTCTGTTCGAAATATTAAGCTCATAATATCTAGAAGCGATAAGTATGTTTTTACTCGACGACGTGTGTACTACTGGATCACCTTAACGTATCGGCATTTTTTGAGTATGTATAGTTGGTACGTGCCAACGCGGCTTTTATAAAAAATTTAACCGAGTAGAAAGGGATTCGGTGTTATTTTTCAACCTATCAACATCTTTTGAGTACTATTGGCTAGTGCCTAGGTGATTTTTATAGAAGATGTAACCGAGTGGACTAATTTCAAAATTAAAAACAAGAAAAAAACCAAATGTTTTAAACTCTTGCCTAGAGCTGATTGTAACGATTAATTTTAATTGCAAATTTCTCAATAAATTGATTGTATTTTGTGTGCAGTACTGTGCATCTTGTGTATGCGTTAGATTTTATAGTATTGATTGCAATATGTAAAGTGTTATCTATAAATAGTTTTGATTAGATTATGGTAAAATGGTAGCCACCACATGAGAAGAGACGAAGATGTAGTATTCCAAATTTGAATAGATTTAACTAGTTATTAGGTATATCAAATGAAGTCAAGAACGATGAAAGTCTTTCACCAGAAGGTTTTGCTTCACTGGATAAATAAAGACGTATTCGTTAGGGTTGTACGAATATTCAAAGTTATTGAACAATTGGATGAATATTGAGTTTTGCAATTCCATCGGATTTTTAGTCACACTTGTCTTAGTACGTTAAGAGTGAAATTTAGCATGCAACTGCAGTTGCTCGAGCCCAGCTAACGGAAATTTGACCGTAGTTTCCACAAGCAACTTCATTTCGTTCAAAAAATTGTCACCTAAAGGTAGGAACGACTTGTCACTGCGGATATAATTCTGTGCAGATATGCCTTACTTTTCAAACAGTGTTTCCACTCATGAGCACCGCAATATCTTATAATACCGTAATAGTATGTTCCGATTAAAAAAAGAGCAAAAGAGGGAGACGCATATTTCATTTTTCCATCATGAACCGAACATTCGGTACCGTTCATCTTTTTACGGCAACTTTCAGCATAAATATTGTACCGCATAAATCATGCTGAAAGAGCAGTCGTGATTTTTATTTCGCAAGCGTATTCACCCAAGGAAGAAATGAGCGTTGCTGCAGCTGCTCGGTTCTCCAACTGAGCCTTGTACTTGTATGACAGACAATAATATTTCTGCTATGTCAGTAATGTATCAAAAGCCCTTCATTATTAACAAAGCAAGCATTAACTAAGAAGAAAAAATACTTTAAGAAAACTGTTATTTTTAGTAACGATTATTTTGATTATTATCAAACATTATTTTTCCACTACAGATTAAATCAAATTAATGAGGAAAAATTTGTTTCTACTGTTATACCCTAGCGCCGGGAATCGAACCCGAACTCTTGAATAAATAACACCTAGCGCGTCGCCTACAGTTCGTCGATCGTTGCTAAGAAGACTAGAGATAGGGATAAAAACTACACAGGGACGTGTAATGTACGGTGTGAGGAGTAAGAACGTCAACAGGGTTATACTGCGTAGTTTGGGTTTACGTTTTGAGTTTGACAGCTAACCTTGCTGAGATTGATGCGCGGTCGCTCATTGCGCAGCGAACACTTGCGTTTTCTATCCTTTGTTAGTCATGACGCTTAGAGTTAAGTTTTTGTTTCTATATCTAGTTTTCTTGATTATAGCTTAGTATTCATCAGATTTTTCTGTGATTTCCTTTAACCATCTAGACAAATGTTGAGGCAGCAATATTCCGTAAATAATCTTTCACCTCTTCTGTCTTCATTTCGTCCACCTCATCTGTCACTCCCCGGTAATCGTTCACCCATTTCTACAATTCCTAACAGAAAGTTGGAGAGGACATTCCGCCTACCCCCCGGCTTTGCACTAGGGTGAAAGTCAGACCATCCACCAGCATTTATGACTGGTTGGAATGAAACAAAAGAAAGGCTTTTATCGAATGATCTTGAAGGTCATTACCAAGTAGAAGTTTAACATCGCCATCAAGTACTTTGCATCATCATCATCATAAGGTCGTCAGTCTTTAGACAGGTTGGACACGTACCTCCACTCTTTCCTATCCTGAGCTAAACTTCGCATTTCCCTAAAGCTAGAACAGCCCACATCCTTAACTATTTGCGAACAGTAATCTAATCTAGGTCTACTTCTACCCCTCCTAACTCCTGTTTCTGCCTCTAATATGTCTCTGACTAGACCTTCATGCCTGAGAAGGTGTCCTACAAATCTATCTCGCCTATTTATTTTTTTTTAGGTACTATAAACTTGAAAGACTTTTCATGAAAATTTGATCTTATAAACAATTTAGGGCTTCCACTTTTTCTCAGAAACCCTGTATACTGATAAAATAAACTGAACAATGTATGGATTGCGTTTTACACATACTAGTTTAATAGATATGTGTAATATATGTATAGAAATTAAAACATTAATCAAATCAAAGTTTTATCCGAGTTCATACATTCATATGCATTTTAAGCTTAATAACTAATTCTATCCGGGTAGCCAGAAAGACATGTAGCTGATTAAACTCAGGCGGCTGTTATGTAAAACTTTATGGCTGCCTGAATATAACAAGCGAGGTTACATCTTCAAATAAATGCAGATTTTGAGGTTTAGTACGCACATATTTTAAATAAATTACATGAACGTTTTCAAAGGTTTATTAAAAGCATTTTAATGAATTTGAAAGATTGGTTTTATAATATAATCATGCACGTACCTATACATACATATGTATTAATTTAAAAAATGAAAATGATTTGGCATCGCAAAAGCTGCAGTCACATCTACGAGGGTGGATTGATAAGTTTCCGGCCTAACCAAGAGATGACGCCACTAGGCCTACCTTGAGGTGACATTCTATAGTACCATCCTTGGATAGCTTGTAGCTATAGTTTCAGCCCGATCTCCTTGCTAGTGTAGGTTTGACAGCACGCTGAACAAGACGCCTCTGTGGTTTTCGTAAAAATGGAAAAGCAGGAAAATCGTGCTGTCATCAAATACTTTTATTTGAAGGGGTTAACGCCGAAGGAAATTAAAAAAGAGATGGACTCAACACTGGGGACATCCTCCCCGTCATATTCAACCGTTAAGCAGTGGGTTTCCGAGTTTAAAAAGGGTCGTGTGAGCACCTCTGATGGGCCTCGCTCAGGACGCCCCGTTGAGGTCACAACTCCAGATATGATCGAAAAAATTCATCAAATAGTGCTGGGAGACCGCAGATTGAAAGTGCGTGAGATAGCTGAGACCTGTAAGATGTCATATGAACGTGTGCAACATATTTTGCACCAACATTTGCATATGGAAAAGCTCTGTGCAAGATGGGTGCCGCGTTTGCTAACAGTCGACCAAAAATTGATTCGAAAAAACATTTCTACCGCAAATTTGTCATTGTATAAGCGTAATCCAAGCGAATTTTTGCGTCGATTCGTAACCGTTGACGAAACGTGGGTCCACCACTACACTCCTGAAACCAAAGAACAGTCTAAACAGTGGATTGGACCAGGGGAACCAACTCCAAAGAAGGCAAAAACAATTTTTTCGGCGAACAAGGTTATGGCTACTGTTTTTTGGGATGCAAGAGGTATTATATACATTGATTACCTTGCAAAGGGTAATACTATCACTGGTCAATACTACGCAGACTTATTGCAACGTTTGAGCCACGAGGTGAAAATTAAACGACCTCATCTGGCGAAGAAAAAAATCTTGTTTCATCACGATAACGCACCAGCGCACACGTCAATCGTTGCGACGGCTAAAATCAACGATCTAAAGTTTGAATTGATGCCGCACCCTCCTTACTCTCCAGACCTAGCCCCGAGTGACTATTTTCTGTTCCCTAATCTCAAAAAATGGCTTGGCGGTAAGAGATTTGCGGACAATGAAGAAGTAATCGAAGCTGTAAATGGTTATTTTGAGGAGCTTGACGAATCAGTCTATAGAGATGGCATTAATAGACTGGAACACCGCTATGAGAAATGTATCAGCCTTGGAGGAGATTATGTTGAGAAATAAAAAAAAAAAATTTTTAAAAACCTTGTTTTTCTTGGTCAGGCCGGAAACTTATCAATCCACCCTCGTATGTAAATAAATTGGAATGAAAAAATAATTTGTGTAGGAACTGACTAACCTTGTCCAGGATTTCGCAAATAATAAGAGTGTTTGTTCATAGCTTAACTAAATATTTATGTTAATTTTTAAATAAGATGAATCGTATTTTTGTATTAATTGATTTCCTTTTGTTTCAGGTAAGTGCAGTGCCCATTTTTAGTAACATAAGTTGAATGCAAATTGATAAAACTTATGCTAATCCTACACAGATGAAAGGTAGGTTCCTTACATAGATTCGTAAGCAGTTTGTTTTTGTGTCTATTTTCTGAAGATGTTGAACCAGGATATACTGATAAGAGAAATTGGCTAATTCGCGATATAGTCGGTCAGTAGCGGTGTTAGAGTAGGGCGTGATTGGGCGATCGCCCAGGGCGCCAGATTTAAAGGGGCGCCGCAAACCGCGTATTCATTGAGCGAATCCTACTTACTAGTAAATTCACTAAATCTAGCTACAAAATCGTTACAATGGCAACACCAGAATAGAATGCAGTGTTCAGTCGGAACACTGTTGTTAATTTTACTGGGTATTCCCGGCCATAGGCCGACGTAGGAGTTGACTAAAGAACTATAAATTGAGTCGTGTTTAGATCAACAGGACGTGTTATTAAACGCCAAACTGATGAAACTGCTCACGATGAGCCTATAATTTCTCCAAAAAGGAAATTAGTTATATTTTTCAACTGTTGTTTGGGCACTACCATAAATTCACACAATGAAAGATTTGAACAGTAAAATGAATACTCGGAATCTTGGCCTTTTTTGTACAATATAAAAAAGATTCCGGAAAAACCAGACTTCAAACACTGTAGAGATCCAATTGAAATTAACTGTAAGCTCTTATCAGATATAGGTAGATGGTGGTATGTTCTGCGATCAACTCTTGCCTGATCAGAATATAGTTACTCCTGTCTTTGTTTTAAATTTTATCAAAGATTGCAACTTAAAGAGCTGTATCCAAATGTATGGATAGCATTACTTATTAATCATGTTGATCACTACCTGTACCTGTAACTGTGGCAAGAAGGGGAAAGAAGTTTTTCTAAACTTAAGCTGATAAAAACCTGTCTGCGATCGACAATATCTCAATTTAGATTGACAAACTTAACAACTTTGTCAATCGAAAATGAAATTGCGGAAAACATAGGCTTTGATGTTTTAATAAAAGAGTTTGCCAATAGAAAGGCTAGAAAAGTAAGATTTTATTAGTTTTTTTTAATAAATGGTTATTTCATTATATCCTCTGCCTTTTTCTCGTATGGGTTTGATGTGAGATAGAAGATGTAACGTAGAAATCTCGCCCAGGGCGCTGGTAGTGCTAAAACCGGCACTGTAGTCGTTTAATACTCGTTCTACACATTTCTTTAAATCGTTTTTGCACTTGCTACGAACTTTTTTGAGTTGTAATGTCTTTCAGAGTCCGTTGTTGTAGTGATGAATTTGTGTTCATTAAGGCTAATAATCTGCAATAGAATAGAACTTCATCTTAATTTACCATTGGCAAAAGAATATTCCTTTTAATTATACCGCCTTGGCAGACTAGACACTTCTATCACTAAACAAGCATGGCAACGTTGGTATCTGTTGCTGTTTTTAGTCGCTTCTGTACTAATCGACCATTACGCTATAAAAATAGTGAAGAAGACAAGTTAAGAGATACCTGTCGTTACCTTAATGTACGAACAATGGAGGGTGACTTAGGAACTGCTTTTTAGAGCCTTGCATAAATAAATGCAAAGGCTTTTCTAAAAAATAAAAATTAGTCATCGTAAGTTATACTAATATACTTTAGTTTACATTAATCTGAATCATCCAGCGTTAGGACGATCTAAATTGGTAATAAATTATCTGTGAGAATGGACGTATCTTATTTATTTTTTCCACTTGGGATTGTTGTCATTTGCTGCGTTTTTAACATGCCCTTGTTAAGTCAGAAAATGTTTCATGAGTAGTACAGACAAAGTGAAAAGAGAAAACCGAATGAAAGTAAGAGGTGCAGCGGTCATAAGTTGCTCCGGTACACAAAAGATCAGGGTCGGCTTTATAACTACCTGATTGGAATTATAGCTAAGTTATATTTAAACAAGTGTCTTTGCTTTTCTAAATTCCTGAGAATATTGAACTATTTAAAGTCCGATGCTGGCAGCATGCTCAAATTCTGCGTGTCTGCATCTCTTTCTGTTACACATTAATTCGTGTAATGCTATTCCTTTTTCTTTATTAGTGTCCGCTGCAATTCCTACCTGACATCTCTTTTCACTGCCGACGATATTCCATACAACGTCTGCCGTGAATAAAAGTAGGTGTTCTGTTAGCAAATTCTCTAGTCTAGTATCTAATTAGTAAGTTGAAAATAGAAAGTAAATGCAACAGTTTTATTGCGGACTATCCCGAGATAAAGATGTTCAGTCTCTCAGAGTCTCTGAAAGCGAGACTAGAGTCTCCGTCTCTCATCGACTTCCTCTGGTGTCAGTGAGAGAGACTGTCGAGAGACTGTCAAAAAAACTATTTAGCGTCTCTGAACGAGAGACTCGAGTCGCTCATAGAGAGATCCTCATTTCGTATCCAGGCTCTGAACGAGAATCTTTGAATGAGAGACTCGAATCTCTCAATAAGTGGTGTCTCGATAGACATGGTTAAAATTTTCTAAATTTAATATATTTCAGAGATCCTAGTCATTCAACGAGAGACTCGAGTCTCTCGATTTTGCAATTTTATTCCTTCAGTCTCTCTGTGAGAGACTCGAATCTCTGAATTAACAATTTTATCGTTCGACTCTCTCATACAGAGACTGTGAGAGATCCATAAAAACACCTAGGCAATAACTGAGAAACTGTGAAAGACTGTAAGAGACGCTCTCAGAGACGCTGAATGACTCTGAGAGACTAAAAATTTTTGTCTAGGAATGCCAATTTTGAACATCCCAACCTCTACACGCCAATTTATTCTCAATGACAAATCTCCTTTTTAATTTCCATTAAAGCTCCGATTTAATATTTGCTGGCTGTTACTTTAAGCCCAAAAAAACATGTAGCAGGATTTTATGGGTTGTACCTAAGAAGCAATTAATCTTTTCTGTCGTCGCTGTCGTCACCCTGTAGGAGAAACATGTATCGTGCTGTTCATAAGACGGTCGGTTTCCCGTTAATCTTCGTATTAACGCTCTGTCGTATTAGGTAGCAATTTCAGGATCGCAAATTTTCTCTGCAAGTTCTGCCTGCAGGGCAAGCGCCAACCGTCGTTATGAGAATACAATTTTCCATAAAATTACCAAAAGAAATTTCCATCACTAGGCAACAACAAGTCTGGTTTATTTAGGAAAAAATTACCGTACAGATGACGCATGATGGATCAGCGTGATTCAACATGGCTTCAACCTTTATTTATTTTTGAAAGAAGAGGATTTATTTCTTTAATATATTATATACATATAAAGCAGATGATACTACTTTTCAAAAGAAAACCAAGATTAAATAATTCTAATACGTCCCGAAAATTTGGAAATAAGAAATAAATGTGCGTAAGGTACAAATTGCTTATGAAACCAAATACATGATTTTTTTAATTCTATAAGTAATGTTATACAAGAAATATTTATATATTTGCTTTCAATCGCGTTCTCAAAAATGCCTTTAGCGATTTCGATAAAATTTACAAGCACGTGTTAATTGAGGAGAAAAATTGACCGAGTTGGGTCTCATTCCTGGGAATATTCGTTCTGTTTTGTTTTTTGACTTCTTCGCTTAATTTTAATCTTATTTTGTAATAAATGATAATAATTTCTGTATAACTTTATGTTTCTTTATATTGGGTAATATATGCTATTCCTTTTTTACCTTCTAATTTTTTTTCTTCATCATCATTATCATAAGGTCGTCAATCGTAAGACTGGTTGGACACGCTGCGCTAATCTTCGCATTTTCCTAAAGCTAGAGCAACCCACATCCTTAACTATTTGCGAACAGTAATCCAATCTAGGTCTACCTCTACCCCTCCTAACATCCGTTTCTGCCTCTAATATGTCTCTGACTAGTCCTTCATGCCTGAGAAGGAAATTATAGCTTGTAGAATGTCATCTACTGCAACAAAAATAGAGCTTTCTCTATTTTCTTGTCACGTCACTTAAGTGTTACTTCACTTACTTGTTGATTAACGAAGAATGAAAGGTGATCTAAATTTATACATATATTCGTTTGCTTCAATGATTGAAGCAAATTCCTGCATTTATGATTACATATGTGACGAATATTGAAATAGGAATGTTCAAGAAAAGATGTAGAAAAGGACATTATATGGCCTGTGTGTTTCTTTGGTTTTCCATTAGGTATATTTTCATTGTCTTCCTTTTGGACGGTCTCCATTCATTTTGACTAAATTTACTGAACCTCTGACATTATGATACTTACTACTACCATGCTATACCCCAGAGCCGGCCAAACTCGGCTCTTTCGACTCCCGAATGCTCCTCAGGGTTAACCAAGTAGTTCCTCATTGATCCTGCGAGTGCGAGTGAGATTTTTCTTTCCTTTTCTTATCCCTTCCATTTCGTAGGTGAGTCCCCTCTTCCGTAGTCAATCCCAATAGTACTGCGAAAATTCTCGTAGGTGTTATTTAAGTTGCGAGAGTGGCTTCGCTCGTCTACGGGATGAAGGGGCTTGATATGGGAGTGGAAGGGAGAAGAAAAAGACAAAACAAAATTATTCATTACTTCTTACTCTCTCGTACTCATTGAAGGGTATGGAGTGTCTCAAACTAACCTCATGTAGCGGCTCCTGCGAAGTTAAAGTTTGCCCGGCTCTGCTATACCCGTGTGCGTTGGAAAAATGTTATATCACGCAACTGTCATGCCAGAATAACGCTTCTGCTATGTTTCAACACTACGCTTCTTCGATGGGCGCTTCCGCTAACATTTAATTCTTAAACATTTAGGATTCGGTGTAATTCGTTTGTTTTTTTTTTTTGTTTATTCCGACAAACATATTTCTGTTACCTATTTGGCGAGAACGATTGGTTACCGCCGTGTCATAGTAGGAAACGGAGAGTACGTTAGTATTGGTACCTAAAATGATAACGTCACAACCGCAACATTTGCATAACACTCTGTACGAGTATTTGAATATACCTACAGCTTGACAGGAATAGGAAGAGAAGTTTCAGTTAAAAATGCTTATGCGCGGAAGAGAAACATAGAAAGTATTCGGAGGAACAAGGACGGCAGAATAAGGAAGATTTCTCGTAATATGGAGAAGGGACCCACATAAATTGCTAAACAAATTGTTAACTGCTTTAAAATAATTGAGTACAAATAAAAAAACAAAAAACAAAAGAAAAACAAATGTGGATTCAAGAAAGCAAACCGTAGTAACAACAATAAAATTTCAAAATCTAAATACGAATTGGATAGCCTTCTTATTTATTATTGTAAATATTGAAAAACGCTTCATTGTTTGGAGCATTTTTTTGGTTCGTATTGTTATAGATATATACATACAGCGATTCAGGTAAGTGAAATTCTTGTGTTTCTTAATTAAACTGTATAGCCGAAAGCTACGATGATATTCTAGGAACTCTATTAATTGGAAACCTAAGACAAAGAATATACAAATTCGAGGGAATGGATTTCTGAGAAATCTGAAAGGAGGAGGCTGCTAAAAATTAATATTCTTTTTGAGCTATGATTGGCTCACTTTTAATGTCAGTGACAGATATGCTATGGAGGAAAGAGGGACTGCGCACTACGTTTCCGCCTATTTTAGTAAGAAGCTGTTATACGTACTCTCATTTCACAATGAAATAATTACTTTTTCGTTGGAACGTGGGGCAACGGCGACGCAAGAATATTAATAATTTGTTCAGATGCAGTGAAACTTGGTTACAACAACATCGGTTATAAGGACAACATTATCATTCTAACCAACGCTAATAATAACGACAACAAACTCGAGTATAACGACATAATTTTTGTAGCTGGAGATCATTGAAGCATTTGAATTATTGTCCGTACTTTCGCCCATTGCCTTTGTTAGCATTTACTGCCCTTACAATATCAGCCACATTGTTAGTGCAAAATATGTTTCTGAAATTATTCCTTTTGTCTTATAAATTCGGACCAAGAAAACTTCCGATAATGACCCTCGATTATTACATCAAAGTATCTCCGGTTTCTAGGATAACGCCTTTACAGTTCTACTGCACTTTGTATAGATAACGCAACCAATCTATAGAATCAGTTATTCCATTTACGACTAAGTGTTTCAATCTAGCTTTAGTTTAAAGTACAAAATCGATTCAGTTTGGTCGTCAGCACTTAAATCAATTTCAATAATCCATATATTGGACTTCAGCTCAGGGAGTCATATACGAGGGTGGATTGATAAGTTTCCGGCCTAACCAAGAGATGACGCCACTAGGCCTACCTTGAGGTGACATTCTATAGTACCATCCTTGGATAGCTTGTAGCTATAGTTTCAGCCCGATCTCCTTGCTAGTGTAGGTTTGACAGCACGCTGAACAAGACGCCTCTGTGGTTTTCGTAAAAATGGAAAAGCAGGAAAATCGTGCTGTCATCAAATACTTTTATTTGAAGGGGTTAACGCCGAAGGAAATTAAAAAAGAGATGGACTCAACACTGGGGACATCCTCCCCGTCATATTCAACCGTTAAGCAGTGGGTTTCCGAGTTTAAAAAGGGTCGTGTGAGCACCTCTGATGGGCCTCGCTCAGGACGCCCCGTTGAGGTCACAACTCCAGATATGATCGAAAAAATTCATCAAATAGTGCTGGGAGACCGCAGATTGAAAGTGCGTGAGATAGCTGAGACCTGTAAGATGTCATATGAACGTGTGCAACATATTTTGCACCAACATTTGCATATGGAAAAGCTCTGTGCAAGATGGGTGCCGCGTTTGCTAACAGTCGACCAAAAATTGATTCGAAAAAACATTTCTACCGCAAATTTGTCATTGTATAAGCGTAATCCAAGCGAATTTTTGCGTCGATTCGTAACCGTTGACGAAACGTGGGTCCACCACTACACTCCTGAAACCAAAGAACAGTCTAAACAGTGGATTGGACCAGGGGAACCAACTCCAAAGAAGGCAAAAACAATTTTTTCGGCGAACAAGGTTATGGCTACTGTTTTTTGGGATGCAAGAGGTATTATATACATTGATTACCTTGCAAAGGGTAATACTATCACTGGTCAATACTACGCAGACTTATTGCAACGTTTGAGCCACGAGGTGAAAATTAAACGACCTCATCTGGCGAAGAAAAAAATCTTGTTTCATCACGATAACGCACCAGCGCACACGTCAATCGTTGCGACGGCTAAAATCAACGATCTAAAGTTTGAATTGATGCCGCACCCTCCTTACTCTCCAGACCTAGCCCCGAGTGACTATTTTCTGTTCCCTAATCTCAAAAAATGGCTTGGCGGTAAGAGATTTGCGGACAATGAAGAAGTAATCGAAGCTGTAAATGGTTATTTTGAGGAGCTTGACGAATCAGTCTATAGAGATGGCATTAATAGACTGGAACACCGCTATGAGAAATGTATCAGCCTTGGAGGAGATTATGTTGAGAAATAAAAAAAAAAAATTTTTAAAAACCTTGTTTTTCTTGGTCAGGCCGGAAACTTATCAATCCACCCTCGTAGGTAGTCAAGGTCTAGTGAAAACAGGCTCCAATAGAAGGGGATAGTCCTCTATTGTTATACCTACATAGGTACGACAAATTACTTTTAATTAAATAACTTAATCAACTTTTCTCTTTTATCTTCTCGCAAAATGAGTTATCACTTCCTCTACATCAATGACCATACTTTTGTGAACGTGGAAAAGCAAAGAGTCCAGTTAGAGGGTCTTTTGTCAGCTCTGTTTGCCGAGAAATCATGAGCAAATTAATTATTAACTACGAATTACATCTACAGGCACAACGAAGAAAATATGAATTAAAAACGCAAATTAACAAGAAGAACGACAAAACGTAACTAACTAACGTAAGTATGTGACAAAATCAAAAATTGTTCTGGTGCCACCACCAATACTTGGTATCCAACAAAAGAATACGAGCCAGAAGCCTATAAGGGGAAAAACCCAACAAGGTATGGCTCTGCATCGAGCTATGAGATTCCTAAAACCTGCATACAATTGAAGAGCATCGATAATAAAATTAACAAAGGTAGTTGCCGTCGAAAACCGTCGCAGAACCTGACCATTGAGGCCAAATCGGCCTATTATTGTTTGCAAAAGAACATTCAAGAGATATTTGACTACCTTGCTACTGCGACGTGCACACCACTTGAAGTTATACTTCCTGTTGGGATGGTTCCAACTGCCACTATGGTTGCAATTAAAAAATAATAAATTTATATTTCTGGACTGTATATTTATTTAACTTGGTATTCATACAAACGCCCTAGAAAAGACGCCGCATATATGAATCTAAATGTTTACAATGTGCAAGTCCCACTCGTACCTCGTTCTCCACTCTATTCACACTATATCTATTATATTCCTGAAGGGTAACTGGTTATTCCCTTATTCATCCTCTCTCACGTACGATGATACGCGAAGCATCCACGATCGTTCCCGGTTCGCGGGCAGTGGGCATCAGACTAATCGCTCTAACACTTCCTTTTAGATACATAATGTTTTTATTTAGCCGGTATATACTTAATAATACAGTGGAATTCGTTTATTATGAATCCGCCTATATTGACCAACCGCTTAATATGAAGTAATTGCAGTGTTAAATTTGGTTTCATATTATACTCTCTATAGGCAAGTTTGGATATAATGACTCCGTTTAAAATAACATATCGTTTATTATGACCGATTAAGAAATCATATCCGGTTATAGTGACCCAAATGATTAATAATAACATTTTCTCTCATTTTTCTGACCCTTCTTATGTATATTGATACTACAATTCATCGTTATTTTTCATTTTCTGTTAATAAATATATACAATTTGGAGTTTTTCTCTCTATTAAACTACATAACTAACCAAAACAGAAAGTTGTTTATTTTCTAAGACTATGCTTTGTATAACGCCCGCTTAGTATGACGTGTTTGTCATTTTCCTTTCGATGTCATTATAAGCGGATTCTACAGTAATTATGTATTTATTTAAGTAATGTTTTTGATTACTCAACATTCGTTAAATGTTGCACACCCAACTTCCGTTAAGGTTTAAATCTTATTGTCAACACATCAAAACAAGTAACACTTCAAAAACAGAAAAGGTGGTAGTCAATTTTGATGTAATTTTCGACGGTAAACTCGAATCTGACCTTAGAATTTTACTACCACATTGAAAACTCGGATTTTTCTATTTTAAAATCCAAATAAGTCAAATTAGTATCAGTAAAATTTTGAGGTTAAGATATTTTAAAATCTTGATGTGCTGATTTTAAGACCAGATTCGAATCTGGTGGTAAAGGATACCCCGGAATACATCATTGACTGCTTAGTGCTTTACGTAAGAATGCTCTCAAAATGACCAATAATTACATTTTTTGTGTTTTCAGGTTGAGATGCGGAAATTATTTGTTACGATTCTTTATTATTTGTAAACTCGTATTTTTCATGTGACAAAATTTGAAATTCTAGTATTTCCAGTTTTACAGCTTATTGGTTTCGTGCAAACAGCAACATCACGTCACTGTTCTAATTTCTGACTGCTCAATAACCAATTTAAATGGATGTGCTGTTGTCTGACTTCCATGAAAAGGATTACTGTCTGTTTACTCAAATTCTCTTTCTTTTTTAGTGAGTTCCTTCTTCTTTGAAAATTGGACTTTAGAAATAACAGAAACAACTTTGTAATGTTCTATTGGCTACGTTTTCCAATTTATTTTCTTTTTATATTGCTGAGACAAAGAAGCGAAACAAATTAGAATTGTACTGCTTCCGGCTGCTAATTCTATTTACATCTACCAATAAAAACTCATTTATGATTTTCTACTTTGACGTTGCTGAAAGGTACGTCTACATGAAAACTAATTTTATTGACAATATCCACAAGAGAAAAAATTTCAAGTTGAAATACAAAAATAAGTTTTAAAATGAATCGAATTAAATACTTTTGTTCTACGAAGTCAAAAAGTGATCTCATAAGCTAAAAGTACTTTACATTTACAAGAACATTGGTCCATTGCTTTTTGAGCTTTTACTCAACAGCAGAAGTGTTAGGCATTTGGTGGTGCCTACGCTAAGCCACTTACAAGTAGGGCAAAGTTATTCGTTTAAAAAGATCAAACGCTTAATTCAGAATTGTCCGCTGAATTTATAGCAAAGTTATTACCAACCGTAATAATTATTGAGAGATTGAGATTATGTATATAGATATCAATCCAAAAAGTAATGGAAAGGTCACATCGAACTCAATTGTAATAAGAACACACTGTACGTATTTCTTTCTCCTAAAGAAGTCACTGTGTAGAAAAATTGACATTGGAAGTTCACAATCGTGAGCGAAGTGTAGAAGTTGTACAGTAATAAATACTACTTAAGGGCTTTTTGGGCTGCAGCCCAGGGCACCGTGGATATAAAAGGCCCCTAGCCTCTATTCAAACCAATAGACGATATGGCGAAAAAAAAAAATCTAATCGTAAAATTAAAAAAATCCGATGTTATGCCCACATATCTATCGAACAAAACGAGGAGTTCCTCGTCGCTTGTTATCGGTTGGTGTATTTTCTGGAGTGTGCGTCTGTTATGGCGGACTTATTTTGATTTTTTCCGCACTTCTCCTCTCGTCGTTAAAGTAAATAAACTTTATTATTCGTAGAACTGTGTTAAAATGTTTAATTGTCCTATTTTTTACTATACAGTATACCTGCATCATTATGAACAACAGTTTTTTGACAAAATGAGTAATTAGGTAGACCCCCAAATAGTATTAGCCCAAATGCAGATGCACCATAAAGCCACAAATACAGTACCAAATTATATTTCAATCATAGCTTTGCATACCAGTATGCAAGGGAAGAAAAAGTAGGCGAAAAATTACAAGAAGTGACAGAGGACAGCGCAGGGTCGAGTCGCCTTCAATAAAAAGAAGTCACTTGTATGCTCGCGAACGGTTAATTTAGAAATTCGAAAAAGATTGTTAAAGGTGTATGTTTCGAGCGCGGCACTGTACGGATGCAAAACATGAACGGCGGACGAGGCGGAACAGAAAAGGTTAGAAGCGTTGGAAATGTGGTGTTACCGGCGAATGATGAGGATACCGTGGATAAGGAAGGTTAAAAATGATGAGGTATTAGAAAGAATAGGAGAACAGAGGACTCTATGGAAGTAAATAAAAAATAAGCTAGATAGGTTGGTAGGACACCTTCTCAGCCATGAAGGTCTAGTCAGAGGCATATTAGAGACAGAAGCGGGGGTTAGGAGGGGTAGACCTAGATTAGATTACTGTTCGCAAACAGTTAATGATGTGGTTGTTCTAGTTTTGGGGAAATGCGAAGACTAGCTCAGGATAGGAAAGAGTGGAGGTGCGTGTCCAACCAGTATTAGGACTGACGACCTTATGATAATGATGATGATAGCTTTGTGATTTCAGTTTTAATGTATATATAAACATTTATAGGAACAATTTTAACAGAGTCAGTATCTTATAGATTACTATAATAATTACAATTTAACTAAACTTGTTGGGAATCAGTTTTCTGTTCGAAAACTTCTCAATAACTCTTCATCAGATTTGCTTAAATTTCAGCTAGCGTTGCCATATTCTACATTAATTTTAATTTCAAGCTTTAGTGCTCTTTGCAACTTTGATAGAAGGCGAAGTAAGTTGGATCACGGTTATTAGTTAGTTGCATCTTCTTCTTCTGAGCAAAGTAACTTAATCCTAATAATCAGGATAAATAATTTGAAAGTGGCTTCAACGTTTAGTATGAAAGACGGGATAAAGTTTTCAAGGATCGTTTGAACTTGCGTATCTAATACTCACGGCAAAGCTCAACTTCGATTAACATTCTCATGTTTAAGTTAAACAGTTCTCTATTTGTACCTAATAGTTATTTCATGTAGATACATCACGAGTCGACTAACGCTTCATTTGTCATAGCCACGGGGTTATGTTTAAGAACAAATTAGTGGTGAAATGGTCTAAAAATTCGAATAAGTTCCACTGATGTATGTACATGTTGAATTCGTTCAATTTGAGCGGAAGAAAACTGTTCAGGATGGTGCTCAGCAGTTACGTTTCAATGATAACGATCCCCTATAACCTAACCTAAACCCTCGGTGAATATTTATGGAAAATTTCTCAACCACAACCTGACCAAACCCTTTATGCATAGCATTTCACACAAGCAACACACTGAGTCCCCTCGCAACATAGCCTATAGGACGTAGCACTTCACATATGTTAATTGGAGATTCCTCTATTACCATAATCTAACTTAATTCGAAGGTGCATATTTCTTCTCCACATGTACATCTGGATTCCTCCAAACTGTAGGTAACCTAATTTCATCTAGCTACAGGCACCATTACATTCTATTTATGTCCCTACGACAACTAAATATATTGATATCTCGATTGTAGGTGGATTTTCCTTTAATTAAACGTCCTTATAGTCAGGTAGTTCCACAATTTTACCTCATGAGTAGAGATAATTCCAAAAAGTGGTGTTACAAACCTACGCATTACGCTAGTCATAGATCATTATGTGATAAGTAAATTTTAATCTAAAATACCTACTCCAAATACTATGCAAAACATGCTATAAAATAATAGAGCATTTAATGTGTTTACTACCTACGTACCTAAGTGGGTCAGACAGGCCCCTCTTTAAATACCTGTCTTATAGAACACCAAAATTGAATTATCAACGGACAAAGTTACGGTATTGGCAGATCAATAAATTCTTTGGTGAAATATTAACGAAGTGCTTTAATGTGAAGTTATTCTACGAGAAGAATGAGGAAGATGATTTTATTCTACTAATAATAAAGGAGAATGTGGTAAGTGACCAAACTATATAAAAGGAACTATCTTCTGATTATCGGGACTAATTTTTTAAAAAAATGGACATGTGTTTCACTCCAACAAGCTCCAAATACATACCTACTTTTAGGATTCGTTAGAATGGGTGAGTCGTGGTTGGACAGAGACGGATAAAATGAAGACAGTAGATGAGTGAAAGATTACCTGTCGAAAATTACTACCACAGTGTTTGCCCAAATAATCCAATGAAACCACAGAGAAACTTGGACCAGAGCATACGGACCTGAAATCGAAGCAGTATCCTCTCAAATGGTTATGATTTGGAGCGCTAGAGAACTCAAAACTGTCAATTTATGCTAAAATCAATATCCCGAACAATAATTAATAACAAAGCAAATAGACACAAAATAAAGCATATACCGGACGACAGTATGAATATATGAATTACTTAACTTTTCAATAATTTTTATTTTATCGTGAAATCCTTCGTATACTTTTATCAGTAAGTAGGCATAGAAATCAAGAATTAAGTTGATTGACGTAAAAACATAAAATAGAGAATAATAATCGTTTCTAAAGTCCGCATATTATGAAGCTTATTTTAACAACTAGTTTCTGTACCAGTATTTTGTATGAGGGTGTAGTTTATAGAAGCTGCTTGTAATTGAAAATGTGTTTGCGCCGGTATATATATGTAAATAAGGATTTAAACAGGAGAATAAATTGCCTTTTAAATTGGTAGGTAGGCATCACTTTTAATGCGTTTTAAAGAACTTTTCATGGTACATTTGCAAGGAAGTTTTTAAATAAATATTAAAACAACAATCCCTGACAATTCGTAACTCATTCATTCAGTGATACTCAAAAGGTTCTTAAATAACAATTGTATAGCTGTAGACTTTATGGTAAATGTCTGAGGTCTAAAAAGGGTGGAAATGACCTTGATGAGAATACCAAAAATGTATTTTTAGGTGGGGCAAGTGAGTTGAAACGAAAGGAATAGAGGTTAAAAATAAAATATATTAGAAGATATTGAAAATATTGACCAGGTCAAACCTAATATAATTATAAAAATTGTTAATGCAACTTCGAACTTTTTTGTGAAGCTCCAGATAATAATTACCACAAAATACTACTGAAATTAAACAAGGCAGAGGTTAAAAATAAAATATTAAAAAAGAAGCCAACATAGTCAACTTTACTCTGACCAAACAAAACCTAATATAATTGTGAAAATTTGTAGAAATTTCTGTCTTATTTTTTGGGGGCTCCAGACAAAATTTTTGCTAATAGTAAGTATGTTAGACTACGCAAAGGTAGGTTAGGGTTGGGTTTTTATTTTAGTATTAGATTTGTTTATATTATAGATCGTTCATCGCAAATTTGCTCATTTAATGTAGGTACAGACAACAAGACAAGCACGTTTTCAACCGTCTCATTTTATTCGATTGATTCTTATGAAACGTAGATGCAGGCCTCGAAGCAGCTGAGGAGGAAGCGTGTCTAGAGAATAAAGACAGGATATCTTCCGTTAGTAAGAACGAGAAAAACGATATGCCTTTAGTGTGCATTATTTATTGGGGACTTTGCCTTCTTATTTCGACTATACTATAGATAGTACATATTTCGTTTGTTGATATTTTTCGAATTTTATTCTCTTATTAGTTTCCTACATTTACTATAAACGTCCAGGACTTTCAGCTCCCTCTTAACCAGTTCTCCTAATAATTTCATTTCGAAAATAGTAATACAGTTATAGCGTTTATTTATTTTGTACTGTGTTTACTTAGTAGTGTAAATTTTAAGTTAAAAAGTCTAATTTAGAAATCAAAAAGAAGTTCAATTTGGGATCATTTTGTTGATATATATTAACCATGCAAGTGCTAAATGCAAACTATGTAACGAAATATTCGCAAAAAAGGCGCACGACCACTGCATTAAAGAGTCACATAGAATCATTATATTTCCGCATCCGCATCCGCTTCCGCAAAAATTTACTATTCACTTCTGTTTCCGTAATGACACTTTCATTGCACAGCTTCCTCCACTTACCGATCCACATTTTAATTGACAATCCTACCGTCTATATATAATCATTCTTAGTGTATAATACGATTTATTATATTATATACATCGTTAGCAAAATTATCTGTCATGTACCTATAACTAAGGACAATATTAAGGAGGTCTTTCAATACTCTTACAATTGAAAGTGATTATTTTGCATCTCCTGTGATTCGACTTGTAATCCACAATATTAGCTGTAAATTATTTAACTTGTACGTGTAAATATTGCTAACAAATTAAACGAAAATATTTTCATCCATCGTTGAATTATATTCAAAAATTGTAGTTTATCATATTGTAGCGAGCACGAGTGTTTGTGTGCGATCGGGCACATGTGTGCGTGAACGGCTTATCGATTCGCCAACTAGCCGCGGGCACCTTTTTTCATGTGCGCCGTATTTTTAAATGTGTGTGTCGTACCTGCGTACTGGGAAAGCAATTAAACAGTTCAAAGATAAAATAAACTATCCGGATGTTCCCGAAGGTTTCAGAAAGTAAACAAAAGAATATTATAATAATATAATATATAAGGAAGAGACGATCGCCGAGAGAGGGAGAAATAAATTGACAGTGATAGATAATAGAATAAAAATATCTTGTAAACGGTTATTATTTTATTAAAAAAACCTGTACCGCGAAGTGAAATTTCCGGAAAGCAATTTAAAGAAGAAATGCCGTTAATAGCATGTAGACTAATTCAAATCGTAGATTGTTCTCCAAAAACCGATTTTGTTGCTGCAGAGGATGTTTTAATTGGTTTCGCAACGTAACCAATTAATAAACCCCATACAAACGGACGTCCCTTTTGATTGAAAATATTGCTTAGCCTTACTTACCTCCTCGCTTTTATTTCCCGATATCCTCGATGAAAAACAGATCCGGTGTGTCGGGTTACTTAATTGCCTATTTAAAGCTGTTTCCCATCTCTGAAAGTGGATGCGAGAAAATATATGAGAAAGATTAATTGAGCCGTTACAGTGCCTATAATACCTTTGTGGCCGTGGAAGGAAATTTTCGCATAATAGGAGACGAAATTGAACGAAGATGAACTATAATAAAGCAATATACAAAATCTTCAAAATAAAGTATAGACACAACATTAAATATTAACATTTCCAACACCAGGAGGCGAGTAAATTTCCTCGCCTCTTGTACATTTTCTAAATATAAATTGCAGTAGGTGCCTGTTACCAACGTTCTTATATACTCTCTATAATCCCGCATTCTTCTATTGATCCACATAATAATTAATTTTGATACTGATTCAATATATTCTTACATTTGAACGACCTTTACTGGCGTTTCTTTTTATTTAGCGTATGGCTACATCACAACAAACATAATAACATATATAAGAGTACAATATATATGAAATATATAAAATCCCGACTTCGATTCCCAGCGACGGTGTGACAACAGCAACAAATTTTCTCTCATCAGCCTGAGGTAATGTATAGAGGCTAAAAAATTGATAATGAATTTTCACATTAATATTTGGTATTAACCACTATTAAATGTCATAGTGTTTCATATATGTAGTGTTAATATAATTGCATTAGTTCGACTGATCTGTGAGATCTAATAAGTACCTACCTACGGTTTTTCGTAGTTGCTGTCATCTCTCGTAGCTTAGTGGTCAGAGCATTGGTGCGTAAAGCCAAAGGTCCCGGGTTCGATCCCCGACGAGGGTGTAACAACAGCAACAAATTTTCCCTCATTAAAATGAGGTAGTTCATAGTGGGTAAAATTTTGAAAATGAATTTTTACATTAATATTTGATATTAACCACTATTAAATATCAAAGTGTTTCATATATATAGTATTAATATAAAATATATAAAATATAATACAAAAATGCATTGATATGCAAAAAAAATTATACAAAGACAAATCAATACAATAGATGGCGGCCATGGCCCAGTCGTCTGCATAACTAAACTATTTTGTGATGTTGTTCTTGAGATGCCAGAAATATATAAACTGAATAGTACAAGAGCCAGGACCGATCTCTGGGACAAACCGTTGTTCAATTTCGTATTCTTGCTCTTCATATCGCCCATTATTGCCTGGATCGTCCCATTTCTGAGCATCTCATCCACCAGATTAACTAATTTTCTGCAATGGACTTCTTTGACGAGCTTATAAATCGGGCCTTGCCTCCAAGCTATATCATTGGTCCCAGTCAGGTCTTGGCTTTCCAATCTTTAAAATTGCTACGATCTTGGCTCTGTTTACAGAATTGGAAATGCTTCCTTTTTGTAGAACGTTGGTAAAGAAGCGTGCCGAAGAGGCATCCAAATGCCCTATTTCTTTCTGACTTTCATTCATAAATAAGTACTTCAATTTCCCTGGAAATTTCAAATAAACAAGTCGAGATTTATTATGTACGATCAAAAGTGGATCACGCCGCTTTAAAAATTTTAATCAATCACCAGATGACCATATACTTAAAGGACATTGATAAGAAACACTTCATATATAATAGTACAAGCTTTTGCCACACCGTCTCATGAGAGGAACTACTATTTTGGGGAATGTCTTCTTTGAAATCAAGGATTCCGTCCCTACAGTGGCGATACGGTTCAAAGCCGTAAATAAGTAGCATATCACATTATTGTAACAACAACGGTTCTACAGGGACATGCTGACCTACACTAATAAAGATTGATGTTGTATTGCTGAATTACTTTATTGAACTGCAGACCGACTGTCTCATTTAATTTTAGTATTAATTTAGATACTTAACCCTACTTTTATTGGTTGAAACGCCTTATGACACTGCACGAGCTTATACTCAGAGCTCTAGCAAAGTATTCTGTGTGGGGGAGGGGTGTACGTAATCGATTAACTAATGAACTCACGCGCAAAAATATGCATTTATAAATAAGAAATAATTATCAAACTGTACAAACGTTGTACGTTGCACGCCAAATTAATATTGTGCAACTAGTTATTTGGATTATCGTGATTATCGTTAAAAGAATAAAAAATTCACTTTTTTATTTAAAGCATTTGCTTGAAACTCTATTCTAACAATAATACTAAATTTCAGCGTCTAAATAATAAAACTTAAACCGACCTATTAAGTTCGTCCGACAATGGAAACTATTTTGAATGGATTACTGGTGGAAAACTGTGACTTGTTGAAGATTTAAAATCTGATTGTAGAATGCTTAATGTTGCTGTACAATTCTATCGAAAAACAGGTGGGGGTGAATAACTGGAATTGAATACAACAAAAGAATAGGGAAACCCCAACATTCCTTTTCAGTTTATAAGGGTTCTGTAAATACCCAGATATGACTGATATTATAGGGTTGTTCGGAAAGTCATTTCGGTTTTTTTTATGGAAATGAAAGACAGTTTTCGTATAATAAACAAATACTTTATTAAATTGTATATTGACCGTTCTGGTCCAACACCTTTTGCCATCTTTCTGGTAGTAGCATAATTCCACGCTCATAAAATTTTTGGTCTTTGCTGGCAAAAAACTGATCGAGGAGGTTTTTGACCTCCTCATTTGAGGTGAAGGTTTTACCGTCTAAAAAATTTTGGAGTGA
>NW_020439025.1:196609-209992 GCF_000699045.2 Agrilus planipennis
ATAACTTAAGTACAATTTATAATCTTAAAAAATATAATATATACACTATATGCATAGATAAATAAACATATGTTGAAAAGTTGTTTATTTGTGTACATTCAATAAAATTTAGTTGCTTATGGACTCTAAAAAAAGAACTTTAAAATCCAGTCCGAAATTCATTTTTCTATTTGAAGTTATTAGCCTGTCAGGAAAGTTTTTATAGAGTCATCTATTGATAGTATAATACAACTGAGAAAACCACTGGGGTATACAGACTCTCCTTACAATTCTTAATGTAAAGAGTGCGGTAGTTCCATCTACTGAACCTGGCAACGCTGACCGGTATACACGAATGATCTTGGAGTTTCTCAAGCAGTTTTACCTACAGGCGTTTTGACACTAAATTATGAAAGAAGACTATTTTTAACATATTTTCTAATTATTAACACAATTGAAAAAGTCAACTGAAGAAAATATTGGAGGAGCATCCCCCGGTATCCCTCCTTTGGCTTGGAATCTGCTCATACTATTTAATTTATTCGTTGAGTAGAGATATTTACATATTCCATAATGAATATTTATGCAAGATTCGTAAGAGATGAGGATAAGAAGATATAAATCATTAATCATATTCCTGTGTATTTCCATTGTAACGCAACCATTAGTTCATTTGCTATTACAACAATCATGGCGAAACTGCGTCTTTTGGTTGCTATTGTTCCCCGGGAATTTAATAATGAGCGTGCCAAGGTTGATAGAAAATTGACTAACTTTGTCGTCAAACAATGTCGTCCGTGTATATCCATCTGTAAATACGATTTACCACTTCCAAGAAGACGTATATTAAGGATCGCGAAAAGGACTTAATAACAGACGAAAGCCCAAGTGTACACGTTACAATCAGGAAAGTGGAAACGCTGTTTAATCAATTTTATCTAATTGGGATTTACAAATGAGATACTTTTTTTCAAAATAAAAATGTAAAAACTATTAATTATATGATATTTCATCCCAACATATGAGATACGGTTCAAAATGGGGGAATTTATAATTATATTTAGCGGTAACTTTGTGCAGGGTAGATGTAGTTTTTGCCCGGCAGAATTGGTACTAGGTAAGAGAAGTTTTAGTGCACACAAGAGATTTTTATCATTATCACACATAATGAGTCGACAAAAGTTTAATTAAGAATATTTTAAAAACATGAACGTTGTAATATCTCGGCAACGTAAAAGTTGAGGAGCACTGAGTTGGGGTCAGAGTTTTATAAATAAAACTCAGGGCTCCGTAAAAATAGGAAAAGAGAAGTTTAATAAGTTTAACAAGGATAAAGACAGTACAACTGAAGCGATAGATATACAGGAGCAAAGGATTATTATGCTTAGATTTGCAGATGGTATTGCAGTATTAGCATCTAGCAAGGAGGAGTTAGAGATAGCTGTAAACAAAATGGATGCGGTACTGACAAAACGGTACTATATGAAAATAAATAAAGGTAAAACAAAAATACTGATATGCAAGGGAAGAAAGAGTAGAGAAAGGACGAATATAAAGATAGTGGACGAAAAATTACACGAGGTGTCCGATTTTAGGTATCTAGGAAGTCAGATAAGTCAGGGCGGAAGGAGTAGTAGGGATATAAAACAAAGGATCGCGTAAGGTCGAGTCGCCTTCAATAAAAAGAAGTCACTTCTATGCTCGCAAACGGCTAATTTAGAAATTCAGAAAAAGTTGTTAAAGGTGTATGTTTGGAACACAGCGCTATACGGGTGCGAAACATGGACAGTGGGCGCGGCGGATAAGAAAAAGTTAGAAACGTTCGAAATGTGGTGTTACAGACGAATGATGATGATACCGTTGATAGAGACGGTTAGAAATGAAGAGGTATTAGAAAGAAATGCGAAGATTAGATCACGATAGGAAAGAGAGGAGGTGCATGTTGAACCAGTCTTAGGACTGACGATCTCATGATGATGATGATGATGATAATTATGATACAAAGATAAACAAAGAACATTCAGACTACGAATCGTCTTAATTATCGTCTTCACAAAAACCAGATGCTAGTGAACCAAAAGCAAAAAAAGCTCGATGCAATGAGCAACAAAAAACAATAGTTCTAACTTATCCGGTAAAAATGATAGTTTCTCTGACGCCCCGCCCTCCAAATTAGAGCTGGCACCTTTTCTCGCTCTAAATCTAATTAACCAAACAAGTAGCCATTCTTCGCTATTGATTCTTAATAATAAATAATAATCGAAATAGATCAGTGCCGCTGGACACCACTCAGTAGGGAAGTATCTTTGAAGTCGTCGGTGTTCACCACCACATTTTAGATCTCTTACAATAATGTCACCGTTGTCAACAACATCCAGGACCCACATTAAATAAAAAAAAATATTATTATTAATTTTATTAATTATGTAACCAACATTGTGAAATAGTTGAGAGCATTAAAATAATTTATTTTACTTTTAACGAATCTAAACACTTTAAAATTACAGACAGTTTGAGGGCGGGTTGGATTATGACTTGAATCAATTTTACAGGTCTAATGGTATAGCATTTATCAGTTTCAATAATCCGTTTTGAAGATCTGAACAATGCTTTAAGGGAACATGAACAAATCCTAGGATCTTATACAATTTCCTTTATTCTTCTTTGTAAATGGCGTGGTATTTTCAAAAACGCGCTGTTAAGACAGCAGGTAAAGGTTGGTCTGTGTTCTGTCGGAGCTGCCTGCGACGAGCTGATGAGATTCAAAAAGATTGAAATCGCGATCCGCGTCTGGCAGTTTCGACAGAACACAGACCACTTCGAATTATTTTATTCGATTATGGTAACGTGCTCATCACGTTGAGGTGAGCTACGCCGGGATTCGTTTCAGCAAGTAGATATCCATATTTTTAAATGGACCTTGTTGGAGCATACGCAATCCTCAAATGTAGCATCGTACTACAGATGGCGCTCACCACGCCATTTGTGGTATTTTCGATACAATCAAAGAAATAACAAATCAAAGTCAATAATTAAAATCCACATAATAACATATAGACTTTACTTTTATTTAAAATGTGCCTATATAAAAGATTAAAAATAAAAAAGTGTTTAGGTATTAGATTCTTTTAAGAGTAGTAACAACAGCTTACTGTTCTACAGTAATACACTGACCTAGTGCCAATGACTGCTATTGGTTATTTCCAGTTGATTGAATGCGACGTTGCATTGTCGTATTTCTCTGTGAGATTTATCAGAGGCGAACTAACCCTTGCTTGTACTTAAAATATTTTTTTTCCGAAAAAGGTGAACATTTAGACCTGAAAACGTTTATTTAATTTTCTTGTTTTGTAGTTCACCTTCTGCAAATTCTATACATATTTTAGTTACGCCCCTCACAAGTAAATTCTAAATTAGACTTTGATTCTCCTTATTCTTCATTCATGATATCCAATCTCGCAAACAATCGGAACGTTTTACCTTACAGAAGCACAAACAACTAAGATACATAATATGTAACATACCGCATTGGTTAGATGTATGTATTTATTTGATAAAAAGATGTTCATGAGATAAAATAATATTATTATTTAATTACACAGATCAGATAAAGTTAGACGAATCATTAAAAGCCTTTAAAAAGTTTTCTTAATTACTTTATGACAAGCACAGATTTTATTCTGTACCTACGCAAGGTTTTTTTCCCGTTTTCTTGTTTTACGTCTGAACAAGCCCTTCAGCCGTAAAAGTATTGTTTTTCTGTTCATTACGAAAGCTTTAATTAAAATGTAACGGCTAAAAAGGTTCTAATAATCCGTAAAAAGAAAGAAACGAGATATTAGTTCGTTAAAAACATCTAAACAACTTGAAATAAGATCTTTATATTGTTTAATTATACGATAAAAGTGAGGAAAAATACGGCTCGAAACAGAGAAAGTTATCATGTTTATTACTAAACCACATAAAATGGGGTTGGTTTATAGCATCAAATACAATTAAACACCTCACGAGATGGTAACAAGTACTACAGATGTTTGTGGGAATTGCTGTTGTTTTCTCTTTAATAGACAAATAGCACCAGGAGAGGAATATAAACTGTGCGTTACTACATTAATTGACATCTAATATGCATATTCCCGTTCTGGCTCAGCTAGACTACAACTCCTACTTTAATTATACTTTTCTAAAGGTATATGATATCCCTGCATATGCACAGGGTGTCTCCCGCCAGAATTAATTAGGATTTTCAAATTAAATTAAAAAATGTGACACATTTTAGGGCAGTAATGATTACGTCTTCCACATGTTCTCCATTTTGTTGTACGCATTCATGGAACTTGTCCATGGTATTCTCTATAACATGGCGAAGCATATATAGTACAGTCGAAATAAGAAGGCGAAGTCCCCAATAAATAAGGCACACTAAAGGCTTACCGTTTTTCTCGTGCTTACAAACGGAAGATATCCTGTCTTTACTCCCTAAACACGCCTCCTCCACAGCTGCGTCGAGACCTGCACGTACGTTTCATAAGAATCAATCGAATAAAATGAGACGATCGACAACATGCTTGTCTTGTCATTTGTACCTACATAAAATGGGCAAATTTACAGGGACGGCTTAATTTAGTTGGTGTATTTGTGCGAATAGTCATCTCTCTACATATATCGTTTATGTTATTTTTTCGTTGTAACTATTGTTGTCGTTGTTTTTGTTGGTGTTATTGTTGTTATTGTTTTTTTATATTGTTGTTGTTAACTGTTAAATGGTCCGAGAAGTTTTAAATTCTCAGAGTAGAAAACATGTTTGGAATGTTATTAATTATTTTCAAAAAAAGGAAGAAACAAGTAGAGAAAAGATCTCTGTTATAAACATAGCGGCGGAGGTTTTGAACATTAGTTGGAGAACCGTATCTCGAATACGAAAAGAAGGTGGAACTTAATTTAAAAACGGATGTATTATTTTGTAAAAAATTATTTTTATGAAATTAAAAATAAACAATAACGCATTCATTTCTCATCAATGCTGACTATTTTGTATTTATTATATATCCTTTTATTAGTTTTCGAGGAAGAAGACCTTCCTATTGGCCTATTGACCTTCCCGTTGTTGAGTTATAATAACACAAAGTTTAAAAATATGGGAATATGTATCAATATGTTGAAGTTTCTTTTAAGTTCGATACATTCTCGAACATACTCAAATTCTGCTTGTCTTCGTCTGTTTTTGTTACACATCAATTGGTGTAATGTTATTCCTTTTTATTTATTAGTGTCCGCTGCAATTTCTACCTGTCATCCCTTTTCTATGTTTACGATATTCCCTACAACGTCTGTCGTGAGTAAAAGTAGCTGTTCTGTCAGCAACTGCTCTAGTCTAGCTAGTAAGTTGAAAAAATAAAGTAAATGCGACAACTTTATTGCGGACTATGCTAGTTTTGAACGTCCTAACTATATACAAAATTGGTCCAGGAACTTTTAAATGAACTGTGTATGTTCTAGAAAACCCGGGTGTAAAGTAACTGCATATCGTTTGTCGATATACGAGGGTGGATTGATAAGTTTCCGGCCTAACCAAGAGATGACGCCACTAGGCCTACCTTGAGGTGACATTCTATAGTATCATCCTTGGATAGCTTGTAGCTATAGTTTCAGCCCGATCTCCTTGCTAGTGTAGGTTTGACAGCACGCTGAACAAGACGCCTCTGTGGTTTTCGTAAAAATGGAAAAGCAGGAAAATCGTGCTGTCATCAAATACTTTTATTTGAAGGGGTTAACGCCGAAGGAAATTAAAAAAGAGATGGACTCAACACTGGGGACATCCTCCCCGTCATATTCAACCGTTAAGCAGTGGGTTTCCGAGTTTAAAAAGGGTCGTGTGAGCACCTCTGATGGGCCTCGCTCAGGACGCCCCGTTGAGGTCACAACTCCAGATATGATCGAAAAAATTCATCAAATAGTGCTGGGAGACCGCAGATTGAAAGTGCGTGAGATAGCTGAGACCTGTAAGATGTCATATGAACGTGTGCAACATATTTTGCACCAACATTTGCATATGGAAAAGCTCTGTGCAAGATGGGTGCCGCGTTTGCTAACAGTCGACCAAAAATTGATTCGAAAAAACATTTCTACCGCAAATTTGTCATTGTATAAGCGTAATCCAAGCGAATTTTTGCGTCGATTCGTAACCGTTGACGAAACGTGGGTCCACCACTACACTCCTGAAACCAAAGAACAGTCTAAACAGTGGATTGGACCAGGGGAACCAACTCCAAAGAAGGCAAAAACAATTTTTTCGGCGAACAAGGTTATGGCTACTGTTTTTTGGGATGCAAGAGGTATTATATACATTGATTACCTTGCAAAGGGTAATACTATCACTGGTCAATACTACGCAGACTTATTGCAACGTTTGAGCCACGAGGTGAAAATTAAACGACCTCATCTGGCGAAGAAAAAAATCTTGTTTCATCACGATAACGCACCAGCGCACACGTCAATCGTTGCGACGGCTAAAATCAACGATCTAAAGTTTGAATTGATGCCGCACCCTCCTTACTCTCCAGACCTAGCCCCGAGTGACTATTTTCTGTTCCCTAATCTCAAAAAATGGCTTGGCGGTAAGAGATTTGCGGACAATGAAGAAGTAATCGAAGCTGTAAATGGTTATTTTGAGGAGCTTGACGAATCAGTCTATAGAGATGGCATTAATAGACTGGAACACCGCTATGAGAAATGTATCAGCCTTGGAGGAGATTATGTTGAGAAATAAAAAAAAAAAATTTTTAAAAACCTTGTTTTTCTTGGTCAGGCCGGAAACTTATCAATCCACCCTCGTACATCACCAGTAACTGTTGTTGTTGCATCTCTCCCATTTTCAAAAAAGCAACGATCCTATTATTCCATTAATTGAAAGAGCACACCATATTGTCGCTTATTGATTACGCAGCGGCGTTTAATGTTTTTGTTTGAAATTGATAGGTGACCGCAAGCGGCAATTCTGTTTATTCAATATTCATTTAAATGAAAATGTACTTCATCACCTCAAAATTCACTATCTAAGGCGTGAAATTTCTCAATGACTGTCTGAGAAAACCTTTTCTTAAATTACTACCTATTACCTGTAACTTCACTTATTGTTTCTTCCATTCTTGGGGTTTTGTTCGGGCCCAGACGTGACTAATGTATGGTGAAACCTGTAGCTCGAAGCTACTGGATTCATTTACAAATCAAATTTTCTCTTGATCCATCTCGCAAAACGTCTAAAATTGTAAGGGAAACAAAACAGCCCCCAAACTGTAATATATAGGGTGTGTTCCGAAATATAACCCGGTATACCGACCAATGCTGATGACGTCGTGAATCGACGCCATACTGTTGATTCGTTCCGAAATATACTGGCCAGTGCGTTGACGTCTAATTGACGCCATATTGAGAATAGTGTTTGTGCTCGTTTACAACAACTTTGCTCCAAAAGTTATTAACGTTTATTACAATAAAAAATTGTCCAAACTCTGAAGCACGCACGCCCGTTTGATATACTGTTACGACACACTTGTTTCACCAGTACAGTATGGTGGCATACCAGTACAATATGGCGTCGATTCATGACGTCATCAGCACTGACCAGTATGCTGGGTTATATTTCGAAACACACCCATGATTCTCCCTCTTCCATATAACTCGTTTCAAACGGTTAGAGATGTGACCATGAAGCGCGAATGGAAAGAATACACACTAGGCGTGATAAATTATAATTTTCACGGCGCATCCAGGTAAAGGGAAAGGGCATATCTCTAACCGTTTGAAATGAGTTGTGAAAGTCACTCTATTACGGTAGCACTGTCTTTGGAAACCATGGTTTAAGTCAACCTACTCTTTCCCCTCCTAGTGCATTTTCTCTTCGACCACTTTAGCTACTACCCCAGCAAGTGCCTACAAATGTTAATTCATGCAAGCACATTTCATGGCATTTGTTACCACACCTAGCGAATTTTGCGTTACCTTACTACTATAACAGTTCCACCTTAGGTGGACAATTCTCTTTTAGAACTCAGTGATTGAAGAATTTTCGAGTAAATGTTTATGAGCTGCTTATGCTAATGAGCATGATTGTCTAATAAGTTTATCAAACATCAAACCTCTACGATAATCTGTTTATTAAAGCAAAAAATTGTACTGAAAGCAAATTCGTACATAATCTCTCATACAATTTGTAATTTTTTCTGTTGAATTACAGAGCTAGTTTTGTGCGTGTTTTATATATGTGTGTGTCAACTCCTTGGTATGTGTTTAAATGTACATATGTGTGTGTAAAGTTAAATTGTAGGTTCATGTAAGGAAACGGCGAGGTTTTCGAGAAAATCGTCATTTTCGTCAAGTAGCTCGCGGGCTTTTACTGAAAGTTTGACGTGAAAATAGAGGATCCTGCTTTCAGGTTCACTACATATTAATCTATAGAGTGAGTAGTTTAGAACGACAGTTACAGCAGTTGTAACTCAGATTTTCTCCCTTTATCATTCTTCCTTCTCTGACTAAATTTAATTTGTAAAATACTTTTGCAGATGTGTCTCCTACGTTACTCTATTTTTGTGCAAAACTAACTTTTCTGTCACACCAATTTATTTATTTAAATACTAAGTTATTTTTGTTTTCCTTGCGGATGTTTCATTTTCAATGAAAAAATAAAAAATGATTGAAATCGTTACTCTTTTAAAACATTGACCTGTGAGAAATATTGAAGCTTCTCGGACTACTTCGAGAAGTTCAAACCTTTAGTTCAATCTCTGTACTGGCTTAACGTTAACGCCATTATATTTTCATCATTATATGGTCGTCAGTCCTAAGACTGGTTGGACACGCAAGTGTCCTATCCTTAACTAATCTTCGCATTTCCCTAAAACTAGAACAAAGAACATCCCATATCCTTAACTGTTTGCGAACAGAAATCTAATGTAGGTCTGTACTCCTCCTAACTTCCGTTTCTGTCTCTAATATGTCTCTTTCTAGTCCTTCATGCCTGAGAAGGTATCCTACTAACCTATCTCGTCTATTTCTTATTGACTTCCATAGAGTCCTCTGTTCTCCTATTCTTTTTAATACCTCCTTATCCACGGTATTCTCATCATACATCCTCACACCACATTTCGAACGCTTCTAACCTTTTCTTTCCCGCCGCGCCCATTGTCCATGTTTCGCACCCGTACAACGCCGCGTTCCTTTACGAGCATAGGAGTGACTTCCTTTTATTGAAAGCGACTCAACCCTGCGATATCCTTTATTTCCCTACTATTCCTTCCGTCCTGACTTATGTAACTTCCTAGATACCTAAAATCAGCAACTTCTTCTAATTTTTCGTCTCCTATCTTTATATTCGCTCTTTCCCTACTTTTTCTTCCCTTGCATCCAGTATTTTTATTTTACTTTTATTTATTTTCATACAATACTATTTGGTCAATACCCCTTCCATTTTATTCAAAGCAGTCTCTAACTCCACCTTGTACTTTAACATATTTAGAAATTTAATAACGATGCCTGTATATAATTCCGTACCGCTTCACATTTTGAAAATAAATATTGTATGAACAATGTTAATATGTAAATAATTGTAAACACAAAGCAATGTGGTCATTGTTCTCTTTTTGGCTTTCGATACCGTTTTGAATGATGTCCCCTTTAAAAATCTCTCGTACGTTTATTTTCATTGCATAGGCAAACGTTGCTGACATGAAAAAACTGCAGCGGTGTTTGTATTGGTGTATGTATGTCAATTTTAAATTCCAGTTCGGTAAATACTTTTTCAAAAATGAGATTTCAGTTTATAAAAGGAGATGCTTTTGGAAGTTCGTTATTGGTTCCGTGATGAAATAACGTCTTATTAATAAACTCTGTTTCAAGTTTAAAATCCAATAAATTTTAAAGCTGCTATAGAAACCTCATTATCTAGTTTTGCATTTTTTATCGTTATGTTGCTTCGTTTAAACAAAGAACGATTAACAAGCGAAACACTGTCTTTAAAAATTAAAATGGTAAGTGGTTAAAATTCTAAGAATCCTGTTCTATATCAGAAAATAATCTGTTATTTAATGAAAAATGAGCAGCAAAGGAAATGCACTAGTAGAGCATTTTTCATACAACATGATGTTACCCCGTTACTGAATCAACAACAACATCAAATACTGAATAAACAATAATAAAGAATCTAACAAAGGCTTATCTTTAATAAACATAATTAATATCGATTCGGAGCAGTATGCATATACAGGGTGTGACTGAAATAAGTTCGGATCTTTAGACGATATCAAGTAAATACAATATGGAATCGCACGATGACTATACTAGCGTGGCTCAAGAGACAAAAGAATTTGTAAGAAAACCACAATAAGTTACAAACTAACGCCTAAAGTTAACATAAAAAATAACTTATATGACTGTATAATGACTTAGTAAACATACGTACACGTATACTACAAAAATTTTCCAAACTTAGAAACTAGAAGATGGGTTTTAAGACATCTACCAAAATTATTTCTCACTCGCGTAACAACGTCAAGCGCTAAATATCTAGATGATGGGCCCCACCCCCTAAGGGCTGCAAATGATAAGGATGCAGTGCCTTTTACATTAAAATTTACCATCCTAACGCATTAGAGGGGTCATAGCACTGTGCTATTCCGTATATAATCAGTAAATAAGAATCATGTCGCACCAGTGTAACAACAACTGCTTTAAAGTGAGACACTGACCCACTGCAATGACTGATTTTGTATTGTTAAAATAGTTTATTAACCTGCACATTGATCGACTTAATACAATGTTAACACGTTAAAAGAAATATTAGCTACAACATAGGTAAACATCTTGAATGACACTTAATATAATCTAGCAAATAACAAACAATACATGAGCAAGAAACCGAGACAAAAAAGGAGACCTTATAGTATTACTTGGAATCAAAACCTATTCCCATTGACTTAGAATCGTGAAATTTGACAAGAAGCAATGTCTTTAGCACAAGCAGCACCGATATTAAGTGCATCTCATTTGTTCCGAATGGTATCTCTCTTCCCGTTTTGCACATCTGAAGTGAAAGTTCTCATTTGACGAGTAATATGTTCATACGGAAGCCCTGGTTCATTTTTAATTACTCATTCATTAAATATTAACGTAAAAGTTCATTTTAATTGTCTTTCACTATAAACTACCCCAAATTAATGAAAGAAAAAACCTTGTTGCTGTTGTCACACCCTTGCCGGGAATGGAACGCGGGACCTTTGACTTTACGCACCAATGCTGTTGGTGTTTAATGTCCCGGGTTCGATTCCCGGCAAGGGTGTAACAACAGCAACAAGGTTTTTTCCTTTATTAATTTGGGGTAGTCTGAGTAAATGTCTAGATAATGGAGTGGGTGGGATCGAAAGAGGAGGTCTCCCCACCACTGTACCACAAAAAATTCGTGGCGGTCTCACGCCCATAAAATGTTATGGGGGTTAGATGGGGGTGGGGGTAGGGAGGTTGAAAGAGGGTGGTCACCTGAGTAAAACCCCATAAAAAATTTGCGGCGGTCTCACCCCCATAAAATGTTATGGGGGTTAGATGATGGCCCTCCACCCTCTTCGGGGGTGGGGGTAGGGGGGATCGAAAGAGGGTGGTCACTTGAACAAAACCCGATAACTTAACCTAACCTACCCTATTGATAAAGATATTTAAATAATGTTTTATATAACTCTCAAAATTTTTTTATGTTTTTTCCATTAGTTTTACCTTTGAATATTGTTTAAGAATGACTATATAAATATTTACATGCCTAGAAATGTACAAAAATTGGCATATTTATTAACTTTGAACCCCCATAACTTTTTATGGGGGTGAGACCGCCACGAACTTTTTATGGTACAGTGGTTGGGGAGACCTCCTCTTTCGACCCCCCCCCCTAGACTTTTATCGTAGTTTGTAGTGAAAGACAATTAAAATGAATTTTCACATTAATATTTAATATTAACCCCTATTAAATGTCAGTGTTTCATAATTAGTCTTTCATTATTAATAGTTTTCTACCAGATATTCAAAGTCGAATACATATCACCACCATACGATTTGCAAACGATTGAAGTAATTTCTAGAGCAATATCTCGATTTTGTTGGCTACCATCATACGGGTCCAAACATCGAACGGTTAAGTGATTGAGGCTGCAATACTGCTGGTAGTTATCTAATCAGCATATTGGAGCATATCATTTATGGTAGTGCCGTATGCCTCCCGTATCAGTTATATACGTAACGCATGTCAGCTTTCCACTCGTATACCGATAATAATCGTTCATTGTTGAGTATGCCCCAGTGATCTCTGTGGACATTTCATTTTCGTAACTTAAATGAATTTTAAGATACGAATGCTACAACCGAATAATGAATAATTTATTCCAACACTACATGTGGTTAAGTGCAGAGTGTTTTGGAAATATGAATCATATTTGATATTATAAATCAGCAACAGGTATAGTTGGGACGTTCAAAATTGGCATAGTCTGCAATAAAACTGTCGCATTGACTTTCTTCTTTCAACTTAGTAACTAGACAAGAGCGGTTGCTGTCAGAACGCCTACTTTTACAGACATAGAAAAGGAATGTCAGACAGAAACTGCAGCGAGCAGTAATAAAGAAAAAGAAATAGCATTACACGAATTAATGTGTAACGGAAAGAGATGCAGACAAGCAGAATTAGAACATATTACCAGCATTGGACTTTAAACAAAGTGCAGCATTCTTCCACCCTGCTTTTTGTTTTAGCGCCCACTTTTATCGGTTATCTCTTTTTACTTTGTCTGTACTATTCGTGAAGCATTTTTTAAGTTAATAAGGGCGTCAAAATACAGCAAATGGCTACAATCCCTAGTGAGAATAAGAAAGAAGATACATCATCTATTCTCACAGATAATTTACTGTAGACTATACCAATTTTGAACGTCCCAATTATGCAAGGCAAGACGTTGACTTTCTCTTATTGTATGTATTATGAATCTGGGTTTTTAAAGACACTGCTTTAGTGTCCTAACTACGCCCCTAATCTCCAAACAACGTGGTGCAGTACTTATAAATGTTTTGAAAATACAAAAATATATAAATTAATACCATTGAGAAGAGTAATAAAGGAAGAACAGATAAATAAACTAACACAGACTCACGTTTAATATAAATACAGTGTAAACTCTATATAACGACACTTAAGGGACCGAACCCTTTTTCGGCGTTATAAAGAGTGGTCGTTAAATGGAGAGAAATAAAAGATATTATTTTACTATTCTATAATAATATGCATTTACCAACTATTTCTTTAATTACTATTGAACAACATTAGATGTCCAATTGGCGACAATCATTGCTATCAATAGTTATTAATGAGCTACT
>NW_020439025.1:210831-216073 GCF_000699045.2 Agrilus planipennis
AATCATTTTACGGATTTTTTAGGAAAAGGAAGAACGATCACTGGACAATACTACAGTGAGTTATTGGACCGCTTCGACAAAAAATTGAAGGAGACACGGACGCATTTGACGAAAAAGAAGGTGCGTTTTCAACACGATAGCGCACCGGCACATTCATCAGGAGTTGTTGCCGCCAAACTGCATGAATTACGTTATGAATTTGCTGCCGCACACCCCGTACTCACTCGATTTGACTCCCTGCGACTTCATCTTGTTCCTTACCATGAAGAAATGACTAGCGAGAAAGAAATTTAGCTCAAACGAGGAAGTCATCGCCGAGACAGGGGGGGATTTTGGAGAGTTCGAGAAATCTTATTTTTTGGAGGGGTAAAAAAAATGGCAGGGTCGTTGGCATAAGTGTATCTTTCTAAAAGGGGACTATGTTGAAAACTAAAAAAAAATTAAAAAAAAAGGTGTCTTCATTTCTAGCACGGGTACTTATTGAACCGCCCTCGTATATGCTCGCCGGTGCACGAACAAATTTATAAAAGAAAGCTAATAATACTCGCACTTGTCCGTCCCTTTTTTTAACATAACGAAACAAACATTAATTTCTCTCCAATTCGTAACGCGTCTTACAAGTGTTGTGATGAAGGACAGTTGCGATTACATCCTCTCTCTACGATGACGCAGGTTATTTCCTCATGCCGCTTCTTCGCGAATGTTTTCCTCAAACAAAAAGCATCCTGAAAAAAACAGTCAACAGTTTGTCAAGCAAAAACACAAGCGTCCGACGGAAAAATAAATAGGAAGATATGAGTCGTCGCAGTCCCTGAGTTTTCAGACAATTTTAGATGGAATGGGTCGTGCAACGTAAACAACAACTAGCGTCGGGACCGTCGGGACGCCCTCTCCCAGTCGTCGCGGCGCCGGCGAGAAGAATTATTGCCGGCTCACATTGTTGCAGGACGCACTGGGGGGTTGAGTGGAACGTTCTGCGAAATATATCCATCCAGACGTAGTAAGTTCTTTTCGTTATAACTGAGCTACTTTATTATTCATATCTGTCTCTATGTTTTCTAAATTATACAAAAGATTCTTGAATGGACCTAATGAGGATTGACGTTGCGGAACCGCTACCCACATTTACCACGACATAATGAGAACGTTGAACCAATTTTTGACGAGGCATACATTTATGAGAAACTGAAATGTAAATCTGGAATAATTTACGACGGTTCTGAAACGTTCTCATACCGAATAATCGGAATCTAAAGAAAGACAATGGAAAATGCCAAAGGGTAGACAAGTCTTATACCTACACATAAATATGTATATATACATATATCTTGTATATTCAACCTCCACGACCGATCGATTTGAAAAATCGTCTTTTCTTATGCCTTTTAGCACTTAGTATTAACAGCACCACATCCTCCATCTCCAACAAGGGTCACCGCCCGAAATAAAAGATTTATTCGTGACGTATCGTTGCCATTCTTTGCTCAAAGTGAGGCTAACGTTCAAAAGTAAGATCGAGGTCATTTCGTTGACGTCCAGATTAAAATTGCAACTGCGAAATTAGGAAAATGATTAAGAAATTAAGATTTTAAGAGAAATTATTCGTACTACTACAAAATTAGGTGCATATTGTGAATGAATGGAACAAAGGTACTCGATATAGGTACGACCTTTTGATTTTTGGCGTTACAGAAGAATTGTAAGAAACAATTACAATTTAAAACCTTAATCGACACGATCGGATTAATATTAATTGAAAAAATCGAGAAAAACTAGAAAATTCATCGTTTTGAAGGTTCCGTTCCTCAAATGGGAAGAGGAAACTCTTATAGGATCACTTCATTGTCCGTCTATCTGTCTGTTCATCAATCAAGACCCTCTTCTCCGCAACGCGTGGAGGAATCAAGATGAAAATTACTATGAAATACTCAGGTATGTAATTTCTTAGAGCTTCTAAATCAAATTTCTAAGTCAACAAGGAACTCAGGCCTTGTTTTACACGGAGAGTAGATCGGCAATCCACGCGCCGTGTAAGAAGGCCTTAATACACTACATCTGACCAGTACTCCGAAAAAATTAAGATAGAAGAACATTCATTGAAAAGAAGTAGAATGAGCCATCTCGCACTATTCAGTAAAATACATAAACATGAGGGTAATGACCTTACCAAAAGCTCCAACTGCTCCGGCAATGACCAGCGTCCGGCATCGCTACGACGGTAACGGCACAATTTGCAAAACTAACGGTAAAATTTTTTCAGTACTGACCTATCGTCTTTGCTGACCTTCATCCCCTCGGTGCAATATTACACTTCCTATATGATGCCGCCAGTGTATTCGTATTGCACCATCCATATACGGCTACAACGTATACAGATACACTGTTTTGTTTGATATTTTCAAAATGAACTTATTTTTGTATTGGTAACATCAGTAAATTTCTAATCGAACTGTAACTAAGGAGTACCGACTACTAGGTACTAAATCGTCACGTGCAATTTACCTATCTGCGTACTAGCTGTTATGAAAGTCACGGGTAGGTACGTGTGTTTCATCACTTGCCGCTTGCAATAACGAAGGATGAAAAGGGAACGCAGCTGCCAACCTGACGAGTGTACTCAATCATTAACTGATGTACAGTGGTGTTGTGCTAATTTTTTTTTACCGGAACGCCTATATATAATTACATAGACAGGGCCGATCCTGGGTAGGCGGCCGCTCTGTGCGGTCTCATGTCCCAAATTTCGGCCCTGTATATAGCATAAAAAGGAAAGAAAACGAAAATCATTACGAAGCCCATTTTGTGTATATGTATATATGTTATATTCCAAAATTGGAACAAAGACTTTTAAAAAAGTTTATTAATACAAAGTACAAACAATACTAGGTCTAGTCTTAAGCTAGAATAACTACTCTATTTTATGAACGGCTTTTATAAACTATATCCTGTAAATGCAATGTCAGCAAAAGATGTCTTTATGAATCACACTATATCTTGCCTTAACACCTCCCCCATTAAGAGAAAAATTTATTATTTATTTTTTTTGAAAATAAATTTTTCCATCACTTTATATTTGGAATGGCCGGTGACACAAATTTTCGTAATAATTTTGGTTTTATTTTTTCGTTGGCTGTTGTTAAACTTTCCATGGAGATCGTTTCCAATTTAGGAGTATCTTTCTTCTCAAAAGTCGGTAAAGTTCGTTCTTCTTTTCTCGATTGACGGTTTATTATGGACCATACGAATTTAAAGGATTTTGGATAGCAATAGCGAATAAGGCAAATAGTTACTGTAATCCCAAGTAAAGTTGTTGGCAGTAAGAAATACCATTGGGAATGGATATTGGTGAAGACTCTAGCTGATTCATCCTTAATTTTTTGTTGGAGATTAGATAGTTTTGTTTGTAGAAGCGGAAGGTTCTCTCTTTTCAGATAGTTGAGATCGATGGGATCATCTTCAAGCTGGTTTAGAGTTCGCATTACTTGTTTACAGCAATTTTGAGGTATTTCCGGAGTAACTACCGGAACATTAACAATTTTATTTTGCTTGTTGTTCGTCGTTATTCTGAGTCCGTTATCGAAATAACACATACATTCTTCGCTAATTTTAAGCAAGGACGTCTGTTGAATGGTCGATCTCTTGATTGGTTGCCCTTTACATTTGTAAGTTATTTTTAATGGGTGTTTAGATGCTACCAGCCATGTGAAAGGATTGACTTGTTGAATGGATTCTTCTGTAGCTTTAAAAGTATAAATTTTACATTCTTGTGGAAATGATTTCTTCAGAAGTAGATTAGGTAGACAACGCACAGAGTTTCTCGCATCTTGAGGTTCCACGTTTTGAAGTAACGTGAGGTTTTCTTGACGAAGACTTTTTTCCAAACTTGGGATTTCTAGGTACCATTGATGGTCGTCAGAAATTGCCACGTAAGGATTGTCGGGTATAAGGGTGTGATAAAATGTATCGTTTGATTTTACGGGGTAGGAATATGCTTCGAATAGTTTCATTTTAATGTTCTTTACAAGTGGTATAATTAATTTGATTAAAATTCCATTTCTATAAAGGTAAATATTTGGATTTATAATTTGATAATATTTGTAAATATTTGTATTGTCAAAAGGAAACGGTAGTGCAGCACCTTCATTTGGACGAATTTGATGCAATTGTTCTTTTAATTGTTCGTGGTTTAGGACACTAGGATGCAAAATGTTAATTCTAGCAAAAGTAAGTGTTTCTATAATATTACTTACGTCTTTGTTGATTACAGATGCTACGTCATTAATAAGTGTTAATGTATTTAAAAATTGTAAAGTAATTTGGTTTTCATTTATTCTAATTGCATTTCCATTTAACGTTTCTTTAATTTTGAATATAGTTTTCTGGATAATTTTTTCATTTGAATTAACTTTAAATAAAGTGGCATTAAAATCTGCTATTACCATCTGAGTTAGATGAACTTGTTCATCCTGAAGTTTTAATATCCTTTTATTTGATGTTTGCAATTCGTTTATTAATTTATCATATTTAGCTTCATTATCAGCATCTAGCGTTCCAAACAAAGTGTGTAAGCCCGTTCCGATTATATTAAACCAGCCTCTACGTTTTCTTTTTGGATTTGGTACAATAAATTTTATTTCATTTAAATTGGTTTCTAAATTATTAAGGGTATTTTTTAAAACTGTAGCGTGTATTTTTAGGTTAACATTATTAATTTTGTTGCCTATTTCGTCTAATTCTTTTCGATAAGATTTAAGTATTTCAAAGTTTTGAAATAAAGGTGTCAAATTTTTGTAAATTAATATATCATATGAAGAATCTGAGAGAAGGAGGGACCCTTTGTCTTCGAAATAAATACCGGTGTTTGGTAGTTTTACTGTGAAGAGCTCGCAGCAGCATCTGTAAAAGATACAGATTTGTATGGTTTAATTTGTTCTACGCTGACTAATGTGAAATTGTCCTTATTATTTTTCTTATTAATTTTTACTACATTTTGTGAAATAATTTCCGTTATTATAAATGGACCTAACCATTTAGATTGACCTTGTTTGTTAATCAGTTGGTTTTTCAAAAAGACTTTATCGTTTACATGGTAATCTGGTAGTGGCTTTTTTATTTTGTTGTCATATTTTTGTTTGACTTTAATTTTAGTTTCAATTTGGTTATTAGATGCCAATTTCCTAAGCTCTTTTTGTTTTGACTGAGTTTCTGTAACATATTGTTCAATTGTCGTTTCGTTAACCAT
>NW_020439025.1:220482-235941 GCF_000699045.2 Agrilus planipennis
CCGGTTCACGGTTCGGAAAAACAAGCCGGTTCGTTCCGGTTTTTGTTCCGGTTCGGGTTCGGTTCAAACCCTTGTTTATAATAATACATATAAAAATTCGTCAAAAATTAGATAAAAAAATCAGCAATTCTTTTTAATTTTTTTTTTCAATACGTCAGCCAATTCTCGTTATCAGAAATTATCTTTAGTTCCGGAACGCGTTCCTGTCCAAAAAGGAAGTACCGGAACGACGTTCCGCAGCGTTCCGGCTCGACAACACCACTGCTGATGTACTTTTTGTGCATAAGTTTTACACCTATCATGAGGAACACTCTACAGTGCCTCCAGTTACCTTTCAAATATTCTAGAATACTAATCAGACATAGCGTAAATGATAGAAGACACACTGCGATTAAACACAAAATGTAAACAAAGCTAAAGATTACAAATTCTTATGCAGTTTTGAATGTTACCTATGGTCTTCTTGACTGGTAACATTCGTTTTCATTATCATAATTTGCTCCTAGATATATTTATAAAGAACAGCTTGTCGCTTATATTTTGAATAGGTACTCAAGTACTTGCTTTTATCACGTTTACATTCCACCGAGGCATCCGTCAGTCAAAACATTGCGACCGGCTCATTGATTAATCTCTGAACTCTTAATGATTAAAGCATTTTGAATATATCTATGGTACTCTTCCCAGGCTTAAAGAAACAGCTTAACAGAAGCCAATAGGCATTGCGGCGATACAATACTGAGTAATGTCCCTTGTTCGTTCATTTCATTCCTTTGGGTCACGTTGTTTGCCGTAACGCAGTTAGTCTTATGTTATTTTGAACGTGTTTTTTAGTTCATGGATTTGAGTTCTGTCGAATTAGGAGGTCAAGCATCTCAGTTCCAAAAGCCAGTAAACTTAAACAATGTCTTTGGAACTCTGAAATAGTTTATTGGCATTCTATAGACTCCTCGGCTTGTTTTTAATTTTCTTTTTTTGAAGTTCACTTGCTTTTGTAGAAACATCTTTTGTACTAAAATGGTGGTTTTGTTCACGTTGCTGAGTTTATTGGCGGTTGCATAAAAATATTTAGTCGAAGCTAAAAGTTCTCGAAGTTGTTGACCGAGGTTAGAGTTTTTCCTCTTATTTTCCAATAGCAAAGTAGTCCTCTCCGTGTCTGATGTGGTCTCGACTAACCATAACTTCGTTAATAGGGCTCTCCGATGAACACAAAGCATTTTACAGCGTGCGCTCTTAGTGCATCATTAACAAAGTTTTACTGCTCTTTCGCAGACGAAACTAAAAAAGTTAAGAGCAAGTTATGGCCGTTGAAATTTATCGTGCTTGCTATTATCGCTTATTCGAACTTACTTTTTCTCATGCAATCCCTTTACCGACGTATTCGACGTTTGTTTCAAACTTTGTATCACAGTTCTACTTTATACGAACAATTCAATGAAAACAATCGACTAAGTGCGATCCTGAAGGCCTTCACGAGTAACTTTCCAGTTCGAAGTATGATGAAGAAAAGGTAAGAACAAGAGTACAGAAGGTGAAGACACGGCAAATTTAAATAGTCCAGTCGACAAGGAAGAAGAGAAAATGAGGAAACCAATTGCAAGATCACTATGAGTACAAGGCATTATTTTTGGCATTTTTCCCACCATAACCATTGGTTGCTAATTTGTTATAAAAAATTAAGATCGAATAAATTATTTTTTTTTTGTTATCACTATCACTACATAGTATCAAACGCTGTCTGTCCTTATGTATGCTTAAATCTTTAAAACTACGCAACGGATTTTGATGCGATTTTTTTTAAAAGATAGAGTAATTCAAGAAGAAGGTTCGTATGTATAATACATGCATAATATAGTAGGGAAACATTGATGATTTTAGAGGTTTCTAATGTGATGTCGTAAATAAACACATTTTTTGCGCTTACATTGCAAACGCTGGCTGAACCCTACGAGATAGATCAAAATAATGTACTACAATATTGTACATGTTAAAAGGGTCTACAAAAGAGTCCGTGATGGTATGTCTCTATCTTTTAGGGATAACCCACAATAACCATTTTTTATCCTTTACTTTTTATGAGAAGTAATAACTTATTTACGAAGCGATTGTAGGCAATACAGCATTAATTTTTATCCAATTAAGTACTTTTAAATACATTGTGCATTTAATATCGATCAATATGGCCCTTTACAGCATGTAATTGAAATGAATATTTTCGAAGATATTACAGAGTTAAAATGCAGGGACATAGCGGTTTCGGCGGTACCGGCCGGGAGGCCGGTTTGTATTGTCTAATGACAAAAAAACTATGAATGTTGTATATAAAGACATTCTGTAGTATATTTAGTATGTTCAGGGGGTATCTTTTGAAGATTTCCCCTAAACAAAACAAAAATATACATATTTAGTATCAGCATTGCACCCGTGCGAAGCTGGTGCGGGTCGCTAGTTTACAAATAAAATGTAAATTAAAGAAGTAATCTCATTGACGAACAGAAAGGTTTGTAAAGCACTACACTTCCGTTATTCTCTATACGTCTTTCTCCACTGCCCTAGTTTCTTCCTCCACTACGTTATATTCACGCGTTCATCTGTTTTAGATAATGTTTGCATTTTTCAATGAAAAATCCAGATGCTGGTATGCAGACTGAAAATTCTGCTGTCAAAATTTGTTTACAAGTATTGTGTACTTCTCGGAGGGTAGGTACCTAAAAACTTCAGAATCATTGCGAGATCAAATTTGTGGCACTGACATTAAAGTAAGCTTTTGAAAATTCTTATTTGCAAATTATTGAATATATCCATATGGCTACAAAGCATATTCTGCTTACCAATACACTGTTTTGCTTGATATTTTCAAAATAAACTTATTTTTGTATTTTGTGATAACATCAGTAACTTTGTTAATCGAACAGTAACTAAGGAGTGCAGACTACTAGGTACTAATCAGCATATGTGCAACCAACCTGTCTGCGTACCAGCTGTTACGAAGGTCATGAGTAGGTACGTGTGTTTCATCACTTTCTTTTAGTTGCTAACTGTAATGTAGGTCTCGGAGGGTATCTCAAAAAATCAGAATCAATGCGAGGTCAAATTTGTGGAACTAATGTAAGTTTTTGAAAATTGTTATTTGCAAATTATTGAACATATCAAAATACCTAACTATAGAATTTCATCGCAATAAGAAAACAATTTTCTCAATTTTAGCCTATTTTTCAATAAATAAGTTATATTTCTTTTCAGCACTATCTTGTAGAAAATTGAACGGAGAGTAAAAAACGTTCAGTACAGTTCTTTTCTAGAAGGATTCAATCGAGTTATTTACAGAAATATGCGGAAAAAAGATGATTTCTTAGTCAATAATGCAGTTGTTGGGTCGTCATTAAAATTCCTTCCCTCGGAAACACTGCGCAACCTCAATTGTTGCTCGAGCTGCTGTTTTAGACCAATTACTACTACTAAAAATCAAAGGGATTTTATGCTCCACCGGCTGTGCTAACAAATTACTCTTATTTTCCGCAATATGAATAAAATAATGAGCTGCTCAATTGCGCACTCGCGCACAGAGGGTTCCGCACACACTTGTGGTTATGTGAATAATTTGACCAGCACGAGAATCAAGTCATTGTTATCCCCAAAATCAGTCCATGAGACGTATACTTATGTCATTACATTTAAATGATTATTTATTTTGTGCCGTAACTACAAATATACAGTTTTCGGATCTCTACTTGTTCTATAACACATTGTTTCTTTCAAAATTTCATGATTCTGGATCAGCGGGAACCCTTTAAGTTTAGATTCCCTTGCGAGTGTCAAAATATACGATATAAACGGTCGTATCTTTTTTTTTTTTTCGACTTATAGAGATTTGACTTTTTGAGAGGTGAAAGGGATAGCAGACCTGAATATTTAATATTAATTTCGACTTGATATCTCCACGTGTTCCAGGGAAAAAGGGTCTTGATAGACTATAAAGGTTCTTTTTTTTGCATTAAAAATGATGAATTTTCTAGTTTTTCGTAATATATTCCATTACCTAGTCTTTATCCGATCGAGTCGATTACGTTCTCAAATAGTAGATTTTCTAATTTCTTACATTTCTTCTGTAATGTCAAAACAATTTAGGGCTATAAAGGGTACGTTCCGTAAGTAGTGAGCCCTACTTGTTTTGGACTCTAGTTTACATGATAGGTGGTGGGGAGGTCCAAGCTTTCAAATGCGATCGAATTCAGTTGGTTCCGAACACCCAGAGGAGAAGGACTTGTGTTTTGTAAACTTCTTTGCATAAGACGAGAGTTCGATAGAACAATATTATGCGATGAAGTTCTGCTTCCGGTTTGGTAGATCTCCTTCGGAAGCGTTGTCAATATTCATAAAGAGGTGTTTAAGGATTCGTATCACATCACTCAGTCACCCTGTCCCAAGAATTTTCGGATAAACAAGTCCAAGACAAAAAAATTTGGATTCATAGGAATCATTCAATACGAGTTTGTCTATCCTGAATAGACCGTTAATGTTGTCTACTATTTAGAAGTTTTAGAAAAGCCGAAAAGGATGATCACGCGCACGTTAAATGAGGCCAAAGGCAGCTGCAAGCTTCACCACGACAACGCGACTTATCACACCGTTTTCGTCGTGAACGATCATCGGTCAACATTCCGGTGGTCCCCCAACCATTGTGCGGACTTTCTCCTCTTTCTCTGCTTGAAAGCAGCCCCGAAATTTCATCATTACGACTCAATCAAGGACATTCAAGCCATTGTCATGGCAATCCTTGTAGACATCTCGAAACAGATCTACGCCGATGACTTCGCAGCGTGGAAAAGGCGCCTACCAAAGCGTATCGAAGCAGAAGGTGCATATTTCGAGGAATATTGATCAGTTGTACCAATTTGACCAATAAATGTGTCGTTTTTGCAAATGACTCATTACTTATGGAAAACACCTCGTATTTTTACTCTGCATCGTCGAACAGTTGTTTATTTATTTCAAAAAATTACCAGAACCATTACAGCATTCTGTGTAAATTCCTAAATGACGTAAAAGGTCGTGCCCTTTGATGGTTCGAAAATTACAAATCACCAATTTCTAAATCGCTTTATAGCAACAATTTGCTGGCATCCGTTCGGTAAGTGCACCGTTCCGTTTGCTGATAGCTGCTGCACATAAACAGTTAATGGGGCACTGATGCGTCGCGATGCGTGGCGTCGCGTCGGTTGCATAGTCAGAAAAGTTAATATCGTTCCACGGCAAGCACTGATAACCCGGGAACGATGTTTGCTTATGTAATCGACCTCACATTAAAGAGAAGGTTAAAAAGTGATTTTCCACTAAAGCGAATACCAACAATGAAATAATGCAACGGTAATTTGTTAAAATTATCAGATAGCAAGAGATAGGCTATGACAGTTCGGCCTCAAAATCGCATGTATTTTCTTATGAAAGTTCATTTTCGTCCTTTTTCGACCGTTTTACTCCCTCCACTCGCACTGTGCCGTCAGCTGGCACTGCCGGCCAATTTTGGCATCTGTCATCGCCGATCATTTTTGACATCTGTCATCGCCGGCCATTTTTGACATCTGTCATCGCCGGCCATTTTTGACATCTGTCATCGCCGGTCATCTTTGACAGCTGTCATTTTCGCTTATTGCAGATCAAAAATATAATGTATAAAATATTGCAATTATTAAACAATAGTTTAAATAAGTCCGTTTTGTTGATTAATACCTTTTAGAATCACTTTTACAATTGAGAAAAATACTCAAGTATTAAATAAGTATCAATGGAGTACTAGGGTAAATCGGACAGCTGCTCATATTACGATTTTTTTGGGAACTTTGAAGCGTCTGGCAGAAATTTCCACCGGTGGGAAGTATGTGGCAATGTTATCTATTAATTTATAATAATATTCTGTGAAGCATTATGTAAAACTCGACACAAACATTAAGAAAAGCAAGTAATGTTTTTACGTTCCTTTCGCACTTGATATCTGCAAATTGACCGTCGGCTCAAGTTAGCAAGTATGCCGACGTTCAAGGTACATAACAGGTCAATTGAAAAGTCCCCGGCCTAAAATAGTAAAACACATTTTTTTTGCAAAATTCGTTTTTTTTATTCAACATAATTCCCTTCAAGGGTGATACACTGATTATAGCGATCCTCCAACTTTTCGATACCATTTTTGTAGTACGATTTGTCCTTTGCTNTCCTAGATACCTAAAATCGGCCACTTCTTCAGTTTTCCTGTATTTAAAGATGTTAATAGCGTCTTCAATGTATAGATTAAAAAGTGTGCAACCCTGTCTGACTCCCTTCCTAATATTTACTTCTCTACGTTGCAGCACAATTTCCATAACTGTCTGTTGCTCTTTATACAAACTAAGTATACTAATATCATATACGTAAATTGTTTGCATATTTATAGTTATGTTTTAAGACGTAAAATTAGAAAATAATAGAAATTCGTGTCACAAAAGCAATATATTAAATAGATACCTATTAGCAATTACCCCAAAACTTAAGATTCGAATTATCAATTAAAGAGAGTTTCAGTGATTTGATTTTAGATTTTCGGTGACATTATTGGATGGTGAAGTGCTTCTTAAAAATTTTTTTAAACTATTCCGTAAAACTTGGCTATTTTTTATGCGTTTTAAGCAATATAAGGGGGCGAGTGGGGGGCGGGAAGAAAATTCCTAATTCCCTCGATGCGGGAATGAAATAAGGGAATTAGGGAAATCTTTCACTCCATAACCTAACCTATATAATACACAATACGTAATAAATAAATTTTTATTTAAAATTAGTTTTGAACGGTGGGTGGGGTTCCTGTCTCCCTTCTACCCCTGTCGTACTACGGGCTACTAATGAACAGCCTAATTGTATGGAGTAACCTGAAAAATTCTTTTTCTTCCATATCAAATGTACAAAGTGATAAAGAGAAGTAGCAAAATATCCATACCCTTCATTATGACGTTGCTGAAGATTTTTAAAGCTTGAAACATCGTTTTCTCACGAAGAAAAATAAGACGATATCATCGTGGTAACGTTGTAGATATTGTTTCCTTTTTTTTTCTTGAAAAATGATCCATCGAAATTTTATCCATTTTTTTCACAATAACAAAAGTTGCTTCACTAAAAATGCTATAATTCACAAACTAATGATCCGACAGCCTTCAAATTTATAGACGCGTCTTTTGAAGGTTAGGACTAACTGAAAATCATATGGATTTAGTTCGGGTGCCGTCATTTATGTGTCAGGCCGGGGACTTTTCAATTGACCCTAGTACTATGGCCTATTGCATACTGCAATTTTTTAGTCGTAGGTACGATTATTTAGTCGTAACAATGTAACAGACTAGTAATTGCAAGTATGCGCACATACGACTAAATAATTGTTGCGATTGCAAAATCGCAATTGGTTCTATTTTTCTTGTGGCGTGAAAGTCGTGGATGTAGAATGAATCGCACAAACAGCAATGAACCTGATAATTGTCCGTTGCTCTGTTCATAGTTAATAAGTTAAATTACTAGTCCTCTGTTGCATGTTAAAAACTGAGAACAATGTTTATTTAAATTATTGAATCATTTTGAACTTCAGTTATTCTATCAATAATTTCACCTTTGCTCTGAGTTTCACAGTCTATAAATGTAATTGTCATGAACTTGCACGAATAAGTGAGAATATAAATGCTACACGGTTAGCTCAAGCGAGCCATGTGCGCTACCATATTGACCTTGGCTGTACTGACGACCGCGTTTCAGTTTTACCTCTACTGCGCGGCCGGCTGTAATGCTACATGCGATAAATGGACGAAAAATATTGAGGCAATGTAATAAAAGTTTCATTGCCCTTTTACTAATCTCTAAATCATTTTAGGATGAAGCTAATATTGTTGCTTCTGCTTGCTTTTAGTGTTGTTAACTTTTATTTCCAATAACAATGCTACAATACACATTGTTTCTGTAACGCTCGTGCCGAAACTGACTAAAAGTTGCGATTATTTGGTCGCAAGTGCGCGCATCATTTTTACATCCTGCAACCGGAGTGCGCGCTAGACCTAACATTATTCTATCCCACCCATTTTATTACTTAAATAAGTAATGTCTGGCGGCTCTGGAATCTTGAACTATACAGTTTCTCCCCATTTGATGGCTGAGAGATCATTAATTACCCATCAGTCATAGAATAATCGACATTTTTATATTTTATTCCTTTATCATTCTTTTACTGCGGGAAGAAGGTAGAACTGAACTGTCTAGTTCGAAGTCTGAAGAATAGATTACCATTAACCCCGTCTTTGAGCGGTTCATCTTTAGCAGTCAACGATGTATGGAGACGATTCCCTAGAGTACTTCAAAAGATTGATTATCTCTTTAAACTTTTACCCAATGCAAAGAGTAAAGGTCTCAGAGCAACGGGTAGTGACGATGGAATGAAAAGTTAGAAATCTGTAAGTATAATTAGTAGTATTAAAAGAAGATGGGTGTACGTATGCAGACACGGTACAAGTTGTAATTCTATTTACATTTTTATTTATATTTCATTTTATACGTAAGATAATTTTAAAATTTACAAAATGTTTTCGCTTACAGTTGACAGTTAACGTTGATAAAGTAATTGTCGTCGACAGTTGTAGGTACATGTGGGGCATGTTACAATAGCACTGAAGTTTTACTCTCAGTCATGGAAGAGAGATAGGTATAGAAGTTCAATCGAAATGGAGTGACTTAGAAATTTAGAGGCGTTGAGTTCATAAAGGCTCCAACATATATCGAAACTGAGTCCGGATCTTTAACCCACGATTGGATTTCTATACAAGTCTCTCTTCTGTGCTCTCAGCGTTTCAAAAAATGTATTAACTTCAAAATGAAAAAGGAAACACATGTTTTATATTTATTTATATCTATGTACAATATTAATATTATATCATCATCATAAGGTCATCTGTCCTAAGACTGGTTAGATACGCACCTCCACTCTTTCCTATCCTCAGCTAATCTTCGCATTTCTCTAAAACTAGAACAACCCATATCCTTAACTTTTTGCGAATAGTAATCTAATCTAGGTCTACCTCTACTCCTCCTAACTTCCTTTCCTGCCTCTAATATGTCTCTGACCAGACTTTCATGCCTAAAAAGGTGTCCTATCAATCTATCTCGCTTATTTTTTATTGACTTCNCATCATAAGGTCATCTGTCCTAAGACTGGTTAGATACGCACCTCCACCCTTTCCTATCCTGAGCTAAAACCCTAAAACAAGAACAACCCATATCCTTAACTTTTTGCGAATAGTAATCTAATCTAGGTCTACCTCTACTCCTCCTAACTTCCTTTCCTGCCTCTAATATGTCTCTGACCAGACTTTCATGCCTAAAAAGGTGTCCTATCAATCTATCTCGCTTATTTTTTATTGACTTCCAAGGATTCCTGTTCTTATTCTCCTATTCTTTCTATACCTCTTCATTCCTAGCCTTCTTTATCCACGATATCCTCATCATTCGCCTGTAACAGCACATTTCGAACGCTTCTACCATTTTCTATTCTGCCGCACTCACTGTCTATGTTTCGCACCCGTATAGCGCTGTGCTCCAAACCTACACCTTTAACAACATTTTCCGAATTTCTAAATTAACCATTTGCGAGCTTAGAAGTGATTTCTTTTTATTGCAGACGACTGGACCCTGCGTTATCCTCTACATTATATTCGTCCTTTCGTCCTGACTTATCTGACTTCCTAGATACCTAAAATCGGCCACTTCTTCAGTTTTCCTGTATTTAAAGATGTTAATAGCGTCTTCAATGTATAGATTAAAAAGTGTGCAACCCTGTCTGACTCCCTTCCTAATATTTACTTCTCTACGTTGCAGCACAATTTCCATAACTGTCTGTTGCTCTTTATACAAACTAAGTATACTAATATCATATACGTAAATTGTTTGCATATTTATAGTTATGTTTTAAGACGTAAAATTAGAAAATAATAGAAATTCGTGTCACAAAAGCAATATATTAAATAGATACCTATTAGCAATTACCCCAAAACTTAAGATTCGAATTATCAATTAAAGAGAGTTTCAGTGATTTGATTTTAGATTTTCGGTGACATTATTGGATGGTGAAGTGCTTCTTAAAAATTTTTTTAAACTATTCCGTAAAACTTGGCTATTTTTTATGCGTTTTAAGCAATATAAGGGGGCGAGTGGGGGGCGGGAAGAAAATTCCTAATTCCCTCGATGCGGGAATGAAATAAGGGAATTAGGGAAATCTTTCACTCCATAACCTAACCTATATAATACACAATACGTAATAAATAAATTTTTATTTAAAATTAGTTTTGAACGGTGGGTGGGGTTCCTGTCTCCCTTCTACCCCTGTCGTACTACGGGCTACTAATGAACAGCCTAATTGTATGGAGTAACCTGAAAAATTCTTTTTCTTCCATATCAAATGTACAAAGTGATAAAGAGAAGTAGCAAAATATCCATACCCTTCATTATGACGTTGCTGAAGATTTTCAAAGCTTGAAACATCGTTTTCTCACGAAGAAAAATAAGACGATATCATCGTGGTAACGTTGTAGATATTGTTTCCTTTTTTTTTCTTGAAAAATGATCCATCGAAATGGCAAAAGTCGGTCGAATGAAATTATAGGTTCCTAACTGAAAAAGCTTATTCATTCGCTTGTGTTGTATGTATCGGACACATTTTCTCGATTCCCGACGTATTAATTCGCGAATGATGATGGATAACAAAGAAAAATAATTTCGTTTTCAATTTAGCTTTACATTTTTTAAATCGAAGCAATTCATCACGTTCGTAAATTGTTAATGGCTATTGCACTCAATTATTCTAACGATAAAAGCATTTCGAAAACAATCACGAATATGAATAATTAAATCCGGATTATTCTACCGTAATACGAAATAGTAATTCCTGATGATAGATAAGTATAATGTGCAACAATTACGGAAAATGTACAACAGCTCAAAAATATTTATAGCGCCTATGCGCAAAAAAGGCCATTGATTAACGTTATAAACGATTTTTAACTGATTTCCGAAATAGGGAGACACTCCACATTTTCGTTGGAGTAATATTTTTTCTGGAATGGAAGCGGTACTGACAGATCGGTACTGTATGAAAATAAATAAAAGTAAAAGAAAAATACTGGTATGCAAGGGAAGAAAAAGTAGGGAAAGAGCGAATATAAAGATAGGAGACGAAAAATTAGAAGCAGTGGCTGATTTTGTATATCTAGGAAATCAGATAAGTCAGGACGAAAGGAGTAGTAGGGATATAAAGCAAAGGATAGCGCAGGTTCGAGTTGTCTTTAATAAAAAGAAGTTACTTCTATGCTCGTGAACGGTTAATTTAGAAATTCGAAAAAGATTGTTAAAGGTGTATGTTTGGAGCACGGTGTTGTAGGGGTGCGAAACATGGACAGTGGACGCGGCGGAAAAGAAAAGGTTAGAAGCCTTCGAAATGTGATATTACAGGCGAATGATGAGGATAACGTGGGTAGAAAAGGTTAGAAATGAAGAGTTATTCGAAAGAATAGGAGAACAAAGGAATCTATAGAAGTTAATAAAAAATAGGCGAGATAGGTTGGTAGGACACCTTCTCAGGTATGAAGGTCTAGTCAGAGATATATTAGAGGCAAAAACAGGAGTTAGGAGGGGTAGAGGTAGACCTAGGTTAGATTACTGTTCGCAAATAGTTAAGGATGTGGGCTGTTCTAGTTTTAGGGAAATGCGTTTAGCTGAGGATAGGAAAGAGTGGAGGTACGTGTCCAACCAGTCTTAGTAATAATAATGATGAAAATTTTTTCTAGTAATGACAAAAGCGAGACCAGTATCAAAATTGTGACAGTGTTAATATTGGTTGTTGGTCTTGCTTATTCGATATTGACCTTGGTCTTACTCAAATACTTCTAGTCTTGATCTTAGTCTTGGTCTTGCTAATTAGTATCGGTCTTAGTCTTGGTCTTGCGTGTTAAGTTTTGGTCTTGCTCATTTAACCTGAAAAAATTATACCATACATTCCCGACGGGAGTGGTACCGCCCCCCAATGGATGCTACACATTTTTCCAAAGTTTTATTACAGTCGGCCGGAACCCATTTTCCGATCTATGGAAAGATAGGAAAATGGGTTTCGGTTAATTGTTAAGAAACCTTGGGGCACCCAGCAGATCCTATCTGCCCCTAGAACAATATAAAGGGAGTTAGATATTCGAACCTCCTGTATATCATCTAAAAGGCATTTGCGCAATGTTTAACTATCTCGAGAAAGAGCCACAGCTTTCTTGTTGGGATCAAATTAGGTAATTTGAAAGTTTAAACTGCATTCATAATTATTATCTTCTTCTAACTAGTAGTACCAATATATACCAGTCTAGTATACGAAAACTATTACCAGAATGGTAGCCCGGTTAGGTAAGTTTGAACGATAGTAAATAAAAAGAAATTGTTTGGACTTGTGACCCTTGAGATTTTTGTTCAGGATGATTCAAAGACCAAGTTTCATTGCACACCATCTAGAAGCATCTAAAAGGGGTGCAGGTTGCGAATCTCTGGATTAGACATTACGAAAGAGAGTTACGAGGGCAACAGACTAAAAAATATTTTCTGTTTCATTACAGAATTACCAAACTTGTGATGTCATATCTGACGTACGTGGTGCCTGCCCTAACATTGACTAATAGTGCTCATAGGTTAGTTTTGGAAGCTTTTCAGAATGACCTCTATTAAATATTCTCACCAGATGACAGACTGATCGAATCTACCTCGTCAGCTCTTTCTCTAGGCCTAAGCAATTTAGAGCCACCTTAGGGAAATAAAATAGGGATTTTAATTTATAGTATAATTTAATTGTATCAAATGAATTCTTGTTGTTAAAAAGCTATTGCACTTTGAAATTTTTGTTAAATACTTTTGAATAACTAGAGAAAAGTTTTCTTTTTTGCGCCAAATGATTTTTTTCCGTGAAAATAATAAAAACTAAAGAATGAAAACGAATTCATAACCCTGATAGTGATTGGTGCTTGCAGCAAAAAAGCCCGAACTACGGTAAAGCCTAAGATTTTCATTTTCAATATTTACCAACTTTAAATAGAATTTAATAAAAATTAAAGAGTCCAAAATATTCTGTGATCGTTGTTCATTTCGAACTATTTCCACCATCCACTCGGTAAATCTTAGGTTTTCCGCAGAAACACAGTAAATGTCGAAAAATAAACACATAATATGGACGTGTTCGGTCCATGGTCTTATACTCATGGGCAGTCTGTAGCCCCCACTACCCATGCATCCAGAAGGTGTCCTACCAATCTATTTCGCCTATTTCTTATTGACTTCTATAGAGTCCTTTGTTCTCTTACTCTTTCTAATACCTCTTCATTTTTAACCTTCTCTATCCACGGTATCCTTATCATTCGCCTGTAACACCACACTTCGAACGCTTTTAACCTTTTCTTTTTCGCCATTCATGTTTCGCATCCGTACAGCGCCGCGCTCGAAACATAAACCTTTAACAATCTTTTTCAAACTTCGCGAACATAAAAGTTTTCTTTTTATTGAAAGCTACTCGACCCCGCACTATTCTCTGCATTATATCCATTCTACTTCCATCCTTACTTATCTGACTTCCTAGATACTTAAAATCAGCCACTTCTCCTAATCCTTATATTCGCTCTTTCCCTGCCTTTTGTTCCCTTGCGTACAAGTATTTTTATTTCACTTTTATTTATTTTCGTACAATACTCTTTTGTCAATACGCTGGAAATACGTTTTAATAAAATATCTTAACTTTTTTAAAGCTTACAGGTGAATACATATTTTTTTTTTAAACCATAGGGGTAAAATCATGGATAAAATCGTGATATTTTTTCGTGTTACAACATGTAGTAACTTCAAAGCATCTCTTAATTGCTTATTTACGCAATAAAAAATGTTTTAATCTTTTTAATGGTATATATCACGTAATATTTAACATGCGCGAGCTTTCTCATTAGTTTTCATCTTTATTATTTAGTGAACGCGTTTCACAGTTATACCTACATGGCCTTTTTCCATACAATAATTCTCTTTTAAATAGTTTCATATTTCAATTTGCAGCTATAATTTCGTGTAAAAGTGAATTGGGAACAGTTTGTGCGTGTTTAGGAAACATTACCGCGACATTTCCTAACTAATGGTCTAATTGAGTGAAGTAATGTTCGTGAAATTTGTCTTAATTCCTTTTACTAATTAGTATTTTACCATTAAATACAAACAACGCTGCTTTACATTAGAATGAACGATTGTTAAATCTTTTTACTAAATTCTGATGTTTACTATTTAATTAAGAGAAAATTACTAAATGACTCGAGACATGCAAGCTTGTAATAAATGGAAGCAGACACCTATTTGTGTTGTTTTCGAAGTAATATTATTATACGTTTTGTAGATATGTAGATGTGTTTATTGTTTAATGTAAAATAGTATATTACGTATCGAGGGAAGAAACAGGGTTATTTCAGACTGAATGTGAATTGCCGCCCGAGCCGAAGGCCCTATTTCTTCTCGAGGTACGTATACTATTTTTTGTCATGTTTGTGCGGAAAGCTCGTTATTAAATTGATAGTTGGCGAAATAAGAGTAAATGATTTAGAGGTTAGAAAGTAAACAACTGATTTCTGCGCATGCCCATAAACTTCGGCGCATGCGCTCAAAAGATAAATTTCATTGCCTCCCGACTAAAACATGGCCGAAAAGAGGCCATTTTTCCCTACTTCGAACATTTCCATTCTTATCTTAAAGAAAAAACAAACAAATAAGTGAAACTTCTTTGGCGATCTCTGTACCTTTATAACGAATAAGTAATGATTGGTGAAAGAAAGAGAGAGTACGAGAATTTTCAAGATTTATGTTTTCCAACATATTTTATCTTTAGTCCCCCTATGGAGTATTACTTTAATACACGCTTTTATGAAATTCAATAACAAAAAAAATTTCATATTTTTTTCGCTTTCGTTTATTTTTCCAAGTGCTTAAGAAAACGTAAAGTATCAACAACTACAAGGAATTAGAATTAATACACAATAATACTCACTCTTAAATAAATATTAATTGTTGTTAAATAAACATTTAGTGTAAAACACTTACTGTAATATAATTGCACAGATATAACCAAAACATTAATTTAGCCCTATTGGGATCCGTCAAATGGGAGGAGCCTAAAAACATGGCGCCGATTAGGGTAAATTTATCGTAGTTCCTAAAAATACTTATATCGTATCATTAGAATTGTGTTAAATCAATTACACAGGAATAAATAATTTCTCACTTTATAATTTTAGTATGATTCTAGTTTTAAATATTAAGGTTATGGCTGATGGTAAATACTTGCTGAAATATAATCATGTGCATTAAAATGACGTGAACAAATTTTTATTCCGGAATTCACTTCTTTGATAC
>NW_020439025.1:238618-257367 GCF_000699045.2 Agrilus planipennis
GCTGTCAAACCTACACTAGCAAGGAGATCGGGCTGAAACTATAGCTACAAGCTATCCAAGGATGGTACTATAGAATGTCACCTCAAGGTAGGCCTAGTGGCGTCATCTCTTGGTTAGGCCGGAAACTTATCAATCCACCCTCGTAAAATGATAAAGAGAATTGAATAAAAACATTTACAAAAGGATCTCTCTGTCAATGAAGATCAATATACAAAAAACTAGTTAAGAGGTCTATTTACATTGATAGGAGCGTCGCAATCATTATCGCCCAGGGGTAGTGTCACCAACACCCAGAGTTTGCCACCCGTTACTCTCTTATGGGTAAACTTTATCCCTTCGCGTTCCGGAATCGACTAATTGCGATCAGACTATCGATCCCCGTTCACGCGCTAAACTTTTTGATGATGCGGTGATTATTTGTCAATAGTTCAACATGGATCATTCACTGGTTCTAGAAGTTTCTCTGGTTTAGCTGATATAACGAAAAAACCGACGAAGTCCCTTTTGATGACTTCGCGAAGTTCAATAATTTTCCCAATGACCAGAGCTATCGAACTGGCGTCAAATTCTGCTTGTAAATACATAATTGTTTTCACTTACTGCCTCGTTGCTGCGGAATGCCAAATACGCTTATTTTGCAAGTAAATGAACTCGATATCTGTTTTATGAATTTGAAAAGAAAAGCAACGTTATAGAAAATACCACAAATGGCGTGGTGAGCGCCATCTGTAGTACGATGCTACATTTGAGGATTACCTATGCTCCAACAAGGTCCATTTAAAAATATGGATATCTACTTGCTGAAACGAATAAAATAATTCGAAGTGGTCTGTATTCTGTCGAAACTGCCAGACGCGGATCGCGATTTCGATCTTTTTGGATCTCATCAGCGCGTCGTAGGCAGCTCCGACAGAACACAGACCAACCTTTACCTGCTGTCTTAACAGCGCGTTTTCGTGAGCACCACCACGTCATTTGTGGTATTTTCGAAAACGTGCTGTTAAGATAGCAGGTAAAGGTTGGTCTGTGTTCTGTCGGAGCTGCCTGCGGCATGCTGATGAGATCCAAAAAGATCGAAATCCGATCCGCGTCTGGCAGTTTCGACAGAATACAGACCACTTCGAATTATTTTGTTCGAGCAACGTTACAATTATGAAATATTTAATTAATTTTGAAATATGTTTTGAAGTCCGAAATGGTCTTTTGAATTTCCTTAAAACTTCACTGCGTGACAGTATAACAAGGTATGCGGTTTTCGACATTCATGTTGTAGGTTATTCAACCTTTTGAAACATAATATGCTCACAGAAAATTAATTTAAGTCTTCGAAAGGCGTGCTCGCCGAAAATAAATTGTAGTAGTTTATAGTTTACTCACAGATACGTGAAACATTTTATATTACATTATCATTTAAGTTCTTGGTTCTATACTATAAGGTGTAGGAATTTTTTTATTTAGAACTGCTAGAACTGAATGATCCTTATACACCTACCGGAAAATAAATTAGGAAACCCCTCAAACGGAGAGTGCTAGATAGAAGGAAAATGCTAAAAAGAGAATGGCAAATACTTCAATTACTCAGTGAGTATCTATTTGAAGTATTTCGCACTACTTCATCTACTTAAAGTTATTGAAATATATTTGAAACAGTAAGAATGCAGCTACTCAATAACTTATCAATTGAAATTGGTAATTCCAGTAGTATTCGCTTATTACTCTTCCATGAATCTTATCAGACTACTTCATCCTTGAAGATGCCCGCATTTAGGTATAGAAGTACGTAGTACTTGGAAATTCAAGTACATTAACCGACTACTTGATACTTGCTACTTAAAATAGTATTAATAATGACAGAGTACCTGCTTTGCCCAACGTTGGGCACATGAAAGGCTAATTGAAGGAATAAAAACAGAAACAATAGCCAAGAAAGACCAACATTAGATTACTGTTGGCAAATATATAAGGATGTAATATATTTCAGTGCCAGAAAATGTGAAGAAGGCTCAGGAAAGGATGAAATGAAGGTGGGTGTTTAGTAAGACTAGCGGCTGTATGATCAGGATCGTGTCGAGAATAAATTTCTCTCAGGACAAAGCTCTATTAAATTATCTCACTCTCATGTAGTTCGCAGAGATATGCTATCTGAAATTACTGCAGAACTTAAGAGAGGATGTCAATCATCGTCATCATCGGATCGTCAGTCCTAAGACTGGTTGGTCACGCACCTTCACCGTTCCCTATCCTGAGCTAATCTTCGCATTTCCCTAAAACTAGAGCATCCCACAGCCTTAAGTATTTGCTAACAATAATGTAATCTAGGTCTAGCTCTACTTCTCTTAACTAGTGTTTCTGCCTCTAATGTCTCTGACCTGAGAAGGTGTCCTAACAACACAAGAGTTAAGAGGAGTAGAGATACACTTAAATTAGATTACTGCTCGCAAATAATCAACCTTATGATGATGATGAAAAAATTTATACGGAATACATAATAATAACAAGACGGCGGCGCAACTTGAATTGTATTCTAAATAATAAATTATGGGTGTTTGGCTGTATGCATTCGGGGAATGCCTGAAATTATTAATATTTTAATTAATAAAATATGGTAAATGTTTTCATTGCCCCCTAACATTGGCGGTCGGGGTGGGTGCCCCTATTATCCTTCCCGCCCCCTCCCCTTAAACACGGTCCTACATATGACGATAGTGGTCAAATGAGAAGTTCATAGCGGTCAGTTTTCTGTCGAAACTGCGGAACGCGATTTTGATCTTGTTGGACCTCATCAGTCCGTCGCTGACAGTACCGACAGAACACAGACCGACTATACCCGCTGCCTCGAGACAGCGTTTTGTGGAGTACCACAGGCGGCGTGGTGAACGCCATCTGTGGGCTAGTGCGCATATAGTGGAAATATGGATATCTACTTGCTACCGAGCGGCATGGCCTAGAGGTTTAGACCATTGCCTAGCATTCGGGAGGACACTGGTTCTATTCCGGGTCCGTCTGCCTTCGTCCAAGTTTTTCTGTGGTTTCCTTGGATCAGTTAGGAAAATTCTGCGGTAGTAATATTCCACAGAAAATCTTTCATTCTCTTCTGTCTTCATTTCGTCCGTCTCAACTTTCTTACCAGAACCACCACCCGCCCATCCCCACGATTCTTGATGAGGGCTTTCCGCCCTACCTCCCGGCGTAGTCCGGAGGGACTGCCCGCAAACCAGCATTACTGGCTGGTGGGAATAAATCACCCAAAATTTTTTTTTCTACTTGCAGAATTGAATCTACGGCTTAGCTCATCCCTACGTGGTAGGAGTGTAACAAAAATTTATTTTTAGTCATTAATGATGATGATGAATTTGACAATGTAGGTTACTATCTGCGACCTTCCGAACATCCGCTGCAATTTACATTATTGGGTGGATATACAACATACTTTTAGCAATTGATGTTACTGTTTGCTATAATATTTGATCTGTGGTTTCTTTTGATGTGCAATCAAACCGTTAAGGACTTTTTACATAGTCACATCGTTCAGCTGTACATAAACACTCAGTTGGGTGGGAATTAATTTAACTCGAAAACATTAAACGGCTGGATCACTAAGCGTTTTGCATCAGTTTTCCATAAAGGCGCGTGTGGTAATTGTTCAAATATTATGCAGTAAATTAGCTATACGAATATCAATGTCATGCAATACATATCTTTCCGTTCCATATGTTCTGCGCTAATTTGAACGCAAGTGGCAAATGTTTGATTCTGTACCGATTATTTACATACAACGATACAAACCTTTAATGGCCCTATTAACTGGATGCTCTCGTTATGCCTCAAATAAATGATAGGCTAATGCTAACATTTTTCATGTCGGCTTTGTGCTCTGGATAATAAATACATCACATTTTTTATAAAATGTTAAACAATGAGCAGAACCACAATTGTTGTGATACTGTCAGAATTTATAATTGGAAAACATGAATTTTGGTAACTATTTGGGGGAACAGCGTCACGATATAGTGTAAATACCTATGACAATATTTGAGTAAAATTATATTATTATAAGTTTAATACAAAGGAATTCAATCAAGCTCCAATTATTTTAAATACTTAACTAATGTAAAACAACATGATGCCCTTGCAATTAAGGAACTCAAGGGTAGGTACTTAATAAAATTCAATAAAAAGCGAAGATATTTCTGAAATATTTCCAACACTAATTTTGATGGATTCACAAAATTCATCTGTATGAAATAAAACAGTCAGTACAAAGAAAACAACAATGGATGCTTCGACAGAAATAAAAACGTTGATTTGTTTTCAAACAGTAAACAAAAATTAAATAATAAATTATTCATTCTGTCATGGGAATATGCAGAGGAATCCATTATTAAGGTGAATTTGAAAAGATTTAATAAAGCAGAGCTTATCAATCATTTAAACCTCAGAAATATAAAACAATTTTATTTGAATTTTGTTCATCTGTGGACCGTGAACCGTGAAACTGATGAAATACTGCAAAGTTATAATTTAAAACAACTATTTACTTTCAAACAATACTAATGAATTCTAAAAATTAATATAGATACCTATAAGTCACACTTGGCACTAGTATTTCTTGGGATTTCAGAAAACCGAAATATTTGTAAATCCCAATGCAATAAAAATGTACGTGCAAACAATAGTGCTTAAATATTTATAAAGTATATCTTGTATATTGTGTGTTTAATATTCTATAGAAATAAGTGATACATAGTAAGTATCACTGTAGGTAGCTCAGATCATTATCAGCACTAGCAGCGATAAATATCTACAGCAACTAAAAAGCCGTAACCAAAGAAGTAACGAGACTCTTCAACAATTTGAGTGTGATATGGAGCGCCTGGTAAGATTAGCCCACCCCTCTTCCCCTCAAGAGTTTATAGACCAACTGGTGGTACAAATATTTATCGATGGATTCAGGGACGCCGAACTACTTCAAGTCCTAAAATTAGCACGCCACAGGACTCCAAATGAAGCACTGTCACACGACCTGGAGTTTGAAGCGGCGAAACAAGTTCCTAAGCCCATATACGGGTACGACAGACAGAAATCGACCATAATCCGATGACAAAAAGGTGTCATGTCACTAATCAGAGAATGTGTAATCGATGTGAAGGAAGCCACTGCCAGAAACGGGAGAATAGAACCAAAAGTGTTGAGAATGTGGAAGAACTAGTAAATTTGCTTGAAGATTGCAAGAACTACAGTGGTCGTCTGAGGTGCTGGAATTGCGGGAACCTAGGGCACATAAGTCGAGAGTGCCCCTCAAATAAAACAAATCAGTCGGAAAACTAAGATCAGCCAACTTTATGGGGCGCAAGTTGGCTCACCCTCACCAAGCCCTCGAAGAAATCATCATTTCAAGACTGGATAGTAGTAACTCATTATTCATAGAAGGCTGCATAAATCAGCACAATGTTAGAACGGTTGTGGCACAGGAGCATCCAGCACAATCTTTGTCCTTGACGTGGTATCAAAATGACGAATTCAACCTTTGGCTAATCTTAACTACACCTACCCGAGAGACTTTACCAATCCATGGACAATGTAACGTGGAAATTAGAATTGGAAATGCGATTTTATCCAGTTGGGTACAGTTCAGAGAACCCATCATTGTGGATGGTGGTGTGTTATCCCAAGTACAAGAAAGCAAGGAAAGGGTTATCGGGTACTTTAGAAAAACACTCTCGAAATTAGAACGAAGTTATCGTGTCACTCGTCGAGAGCTACTGGTGGTAGTTAAAACCCTCGAGCATTTCCACAAGAACTGTATGGAAGGAAATTCCTTTTAAGAACAGATCACGCTTCCCTGAAGTGGCCAATGCAAATGAACACAGAAGGACACATTGCACGATGGTTACAACAACTCTAAGAATATGGATTTGACATCGAGCATCGTCCAGGCAATTAACATGGCAACGCAGATGCACTTTCCCTGAGACCTTGCGTAGAAAACTGCAAACATTGCTTATTTGCGGAGAAAAAGGAAGAGCTGGCATCGATCTGTTGCAATCTTACCGCCGTTCAGCCTGAGGGATCCTGGGAGGATAAGGCATTTATAAAAGACCAGAGTAAGGAGGAAGATATTGGCCCAATAGTGGGATGGAAAGAAGCCGGAATCTCAAGATCATCATAGGCACATGTGCCACCTAAGTCAAACAACGAAAAGTTATTGGGCACAGTGGACTTCCTTAATCTTAGACTACTGCGTTTTGAAGAGAATGTGGGAAAATTCAGTTGGAACCAGAAACAAGCTCGAAGTTGTATTTCCGAAGAAAATAATTTCAGAAGTCCTAGAGGCAGTCCATGGGGGCATTACTAAGACTCTAAGAAATATTCTATTGGCCACGAAGTAGGAGTGTATATTACATAACATTAAAACTTTGTAAGGTTAAATAAATAGTAAGTTTTTAAGGGTTTCAAGGTTTTATGGAAAATAATATTAATTTCCGTGAGCAAAGCCGCGGGAAAATACTTTATACTTTATAATATGGATTATCGTTTATTTAAATAAATCGATGCAATAAGACGTAGATTATTAGATAACTTTGTTAGCATTACATTATTTAAAGATTTTATAAAGCATTACCAAATGTAGAAGGGGTTCACAATGAATTGAAAAGTGCGTGACATATTTTACGAGCAGTCCTTTTCCAGCTGTCTTATAAATATTAAACATCCTATACGGTATCCCAAAGTCGATCGATTCGTTATGCTTCCATTTCAACTTTCTCGGCAATTTATTCTGCAACTATATTGGACTAAATTAATAGGTACGCGTTTAGGAGCGCAAAGGGTGTTACCCAGTGGGATTCGTCCATCACGAAACAAACGTAAAATGTGCAAAAGCATGCTATGAAACAACGGAATGTTGCATAATTTAGTCCAGTTGGATGTTCATTTAGAAACGCGATTAGTTTGCATAATCCTCGCGTTGGGTTTCCTACAGTTTTAAGTAAATTAAAAAAAAGAAAAAAGAATCAACCAATCCTATAGAACACTCACTTCCATGCAAATGTGAATTTTGTGACAACACGGTTTTAAGTAGACTCAGCATCTAAAATTCAATTAAAACTGACCTAATGGTTATTTTCCAATTTTTTTTATTAACTTTACTATTTATACGTCGCCTGCACGGTTATTTGACTGCTATCACATGGTTTTATCGTATTCCATTGACTAGCACATTGCTAATATCATATCACATTCATAGTTTCAATTACAATGAATTCAAATAAAAATATAAAGAAATGAAAGCACGTAAGGCTTCTTTTTCAAAATTACATAATTGAAAAATCTACTTTTTCACCATCAAACACACTGCATGCTATTAGGATCCGTCAAATGGGCATACACCATCTGGTGGCAAAATTTATAACTCGAATGAGGGAAAAATTTACATAGGAACTGTGCACGCAAATTGTAAAATTGTTTATTAAAATAATAAAACACGTTAAAAAAGTAAAATTTTTTTTGATGATGGAGTCGACAAAGTTTTCTTCTAAAGTTAAATCAAATAAAAAGTTAATATGTTCAGTGAAAAGCTGCAATAGCACTTCAGACATAGATCTTCACTCTTCACCTACATTAGCTACTTTCCAATAAAAACTAACCGTTTTATATATGAAAAAAGTATTTTCGGAAAATTAGAGAAAAAAGTAAACTAATGGAAGCTTGGATGAAAGCAGTAGGTATCAAAGAAGTGAATTCCGGAATAAAAATTTGTTCACGTCATTTTAATGCACATGATTATATTTCAGCAAGTATTTACCATCAGCCATAACCTTAATATTTAAAACTAGAATCATACTAAAATTATAAAGTGAGAAATTATTTATTCCTGTGTAATTGATTTAATACAATTCTAATGATACAATATAAGTATTTTGAGGTTAAGAACCTATACAACAACAAAGTTGCAATAATGCGTTTGCAACGTTTTCTTAAATAGGCTTTGCACGTGCAAGTTATTGATATGATATTGCTGAAATTACCCAGAATCACCTCACCAATTATATAACGTGAATCACTTTTTAAATCCGAAGTTTGTAAAAAGTAGGCAGTAAACTTGACGCAATTTGAAGGCTAGCTTCCGGATTTGTTATTTCCGAATTTTATAATGTGATTGGCATTAAAAACACGCTCACCTTCAACGAAATTTCCTTTCCGAGGCTTTGTGTCAGCCCAATCACATATTGTGTCAATACTTGGAAATTGCACGGTACACTATAGGAACTACGATAAATTTTCCCTAATCGGCGCCATGTTTTTAGGCTCCTCCAATTTGACGGATCCCAATACAGTATTTATTATTAGCATTTTATTTAACTAGGAAGTCTTGCTCAGGTTCTAGGGCTCAAATGGCATGAAGGTTAAAACAACGGACTCGAAATGCAAGCTTTTGAAATTCAAAACGATTAACAATGAGATTAACCTCAATACGTTCACTGTTTCTGTACTATCTACAAAGTTCTCTAAATACCCTCAGGGTCTGCTCAACGGAACTGCCACCGAGCCAGTAGTTTAGGCAACTACAGCAGGATCTCTTAACTCGGGATCTGTAGCAATAGCAGCATTAAGGAAGATGAGGTAACAAATAATTATCATGCAAATCTAACGTTACACAGACCAAAATAATAGATAGACTGAAGCACATCTGCAAAGGGTACGATCCACGCAAAAATATTTATTAAACAAGTAATAGTTGTCATCAGTAAAAATTATCATCATATCAGCAACCTACAAACACTGAGGAAGAGTCCGCAAGACAAGAGGAGATGCGTTATCATAAGAGTAAACTAGATTTACTCTTTTAAGTCCATCTTGTCGCTTTCGTGCCATGCGATGGGCTAGTAAAAGTCTGTTCTTTTAGAATACATCTTTTGTGGCTGAATGTTGGAAAGGTTTGGGTGAAACAAAGGAACAATAGGGGGTCATCTATGCATGGGAGAACGTTAGACCATATGTCACCAGTAATAATTTTAAACCACGAGATTGTTATTAATCGTATGCCTGTACGTGAGTTTGTTTTTCAGCATCTAATATAAAATTAGATCTAGCCCGAAATCTCAAGTACAATGTTTCTCGGTGATATTGAAATTTTCGAATCAGAACCTGATTTCAATTGCTAAACAGATTTCTTATTAATCAGTAAAATGCATGTTTCGTGTAAAACAAAGTATGATTTAAACAGAAGACAGCAAATTCATGAAGGAGAAGAACATGCAGCGACAGTATGGAAGTTTTTCATTAAATTTGAATAAAATCCAACAACTTCTTTTTCTCCCGCTGGGACTTATCCTACTTACTTGGAGTCGACTTTCCTTGTTCTAATTTCCATTTCGCTTCCACTTTCTACCGTTGTCAGCCAAGTGGAGGATGGTCTTCGTCGTTAATTTTTTGTTAACATGTAAATAAAAGTCACTTTGATGTTCACCAAATATATTCCTTTTGTTTTCTATCCAGAAAGATAACTCCTGCTGTTCAACGAAACAATCGCATTTCAAAGGTATGCGGTTTATTGAGATTCTGTTTATTTGTCGTTCACATCATGAACCAAACAGACCTGCAGGTCTGATAGCTGTTTTATATATTTTCCCCTTGACTCTTAGATGATTTTTCTTGTCACTGTAGTTCCAATACAGAAACTTCTATTGTCCGGGTTGGTAGTGCCATCAAATATGCGATACATACCTATGGTCAAAGCTACTGTTATCAGCATTCTATAAAAATAGTATTTTTGTTAATACACAGACAAAGCAACGAAAAGGAGCCGCAATTCGAAAAGGGAATCAGTTTCGAATTGCTGTTTTTAAACACACACATAGGAATAATTGATAAAATGTCTATCATTTNAGAGACTAGCAAGTCCAACGGTGGCGCACACAACTTGGTAGTGCCATCAAATATGCGATACATACCTATGGTCAAAGCTACTGTTATCAGCATTCTATAAAAATAGTATTTTTGTTAATACACAGACAAAGCAACGAAAACGAGCCGCAATTCGAAAAGGGAATCAGTTTCGAATTGCTGTTTTTAAACACACACATAGGAATAATTGATAAAATGTCTATCATTTACCTGGTAAATTCTTCCATAAAACGATTGCTGCGGAAACTAGCATTGGCGCAAGCTAGATACTGACCGATAGTTTTGTATGCCAAAACGTGAACTGTTAAATAATTACCGAATTATCGATTTCAGTAACGGCTNCTGCAGGTCTGATAGCTGTTTTATATATTTTCCCCTTGACTCTTAGAAGATTTTTCTTGTCACTGTAGTTCCAATACAGAAACTTCTATTGTCCGGGTTGGTAGTGCCATCAAATATGCGATACATACCTATGGTCAAAGCTACTGTTATCAGCATTCTATAAAAATAGTATTTTTGTTAATACTAAGACAAAGCAACGAAAAGGAGCCGCAATTCGAAAAGTGAATCAGTTTCGAATTGCTGTTTTTAAACACACACATAAGAATAATTGATAAAATGTCTATCATTTACCTGGTAAATTCTTCCATAAAACGATTGCTGCGGAAACTAGCATTGGCGCAAGCTAGATACTGACCGATAGTTTTGTATGCCAAAACGTGAACTGTTAAATAATTACCGAATTATCGATTTCAGTAATGGCTCACAGATTTAAAGCTCACAAGCTTTTGTAAATGAAACATTATTAAAAAGGCTACCTATGCTGAATCTGTTTTATGGATAGGAAGGTAGGCAACCAGTGTTTTTACGAGAACTTTTGATGACAACAGGTCCACCAAAGAAATAAAATACTTATATCAAATCCTTAAAATAAATATACAGGGTATTTGTGAAATAAGTGATAAACCTGTAGGAGGCAAAAGGGCACTACAAGTAAATGTTTGATGATCCGAAAGTTCAGTTTACTAGAAAAAGCTATTTGGAAGACAGACAAGGGTCAGTCTGACCGTAATTGGATCATGTAAGGAAACACGACAATGCAACACCGCATTCAACCAGCTGATAATTAGCAGCATTTGTATTGTATTTCTTTTGCATTTTTGGCTCATGCATTATTTCGTATTTGTTATAAACCAGATTAAGTATGATTGACAATGTTTATGTTACAGCTGGCCTAAAGCAGTTCTTAATTATTTTAATGTTGTAGGCTTGTATGTATGCAGACAATCGAAGTAACTGACAGTAGGTTAGGTTGTCAGTGCCATAAGTCAGTGCAGAATAGTACCTAAACAAACAGTTTCTTAGACGCTATATCTAAATCCGCTTCACTTTATTAAATGCAGTTGTATTAGTAAACTCATATATTAAAAGCCAGTGAAGATTAACTATTAATTAATGTTTTTTACGACTGTAAGATAATCGCTTTAAATTAAATAAGCTAAATGCCGAACGTTTTTGCGCGACTCACAAATAACTTTGGTAGGCTTCTAATTATTATGTGTAGTAGTAGCGTAGTTGTTGATATTTAGTTCATTATTAGTCGTTCCAAACCGTTCTCCTATCTATGTAACTGCTTTGATGTTATCGTAATATCACTGCACATTGCCAATTCACACCCAGGTTCTCTGGTTTTCTTTTTTTTGTTCCCCAACCACGGTGCTTTACACCTGGTTTCCAGGCTTGCTGCTTATTTCAGAACCTGTATATATGATTGAAGATGTTCAAGCAAGTCGTGGTGAAAACTTTTTAATTGCTTTACATAATCAAGCACAAATTACTACAAATCGCGTATGATAACGCCATCGCGTTTGAGAACGCCATCTGTAGGAAATTACTATGTACCTACCATTCAAAAAGTCTGACAAGATGCATAAGAATGTCAACTGTCGAACTGAGCTCACGTCGGAGCGCGTGCGCATGATTAACAACAGTCAACGTTTTCGTAATGTACAGTTTGAGATGAGATTTCTTGATAATTGCTGTGATCGGTGAATGCAGGAAATGATTTTCATTGGCCATGGTGAGCTTTAACGTTTCCATTAAATATTAGATACATTTATTGTTTTCGTGCCACTTTAGGGCGCGAGTACTGTACTCCTTATGCGTCTTGTGCGAATGAATTTATAGAACTGCCGATCAAGGTCAAGTTTTTAATCCAAAAGTAAAAGTAATTATAATTGAATAGATTAAATCCATGTACAACTTTGTTAACTATTAAAAGGGGAACATATATAATAACCAAAAATTCACGTTTTGGGGAATAAAACTTTCTGTCTCCATGTAGCTGGCGCCAATGCTGGCTTTCCACAACAATCGTTTTATGGACGAATTCGCTTTAACTTGACACTTTATATCTATCAAATGGCTTTATTACACTCGCCGAATTCGTCCCCTGCACTTCAATACTAGATATTTTATCAATTAATCCGATGTGTGTACTCACGAACTGCAATTCGAAAGAGGAACATCATCTCGATATTTTATTTGTCAGCGAATGGTCTTGCAGCAATTGAAAAATGTGAATTATTTATCTCACGTATCGCCTAGTCTAGATTTAAGGACTTTTCCGATATGACGCATTAAACTGGATGTCGTCTTTTCCCAAGTTAATATTTTATTGACGATAAAAATGCTAATATATATAGGTAGGTAGGTACTGCGTAATCGAAATTATCATAGCGCACTGCAGTTATAAGATTTTATTTGGTTTGGAGATAAATTAAATGATGGATATTCATTACTACTGTACTACGTTTTCCAGTCAATTTATTCAATTGCTTGATTAGAAAATACCTATTCCATAAAGTTAATACACGCTCGATAAATCAAAAAAATAAATAACAACGACAACACTCACTTTGTGTACATTTGTACCATAACCAAATTTAACCTAACCTGGCCTATGTCACCGAACAATACTTTTGTTATTCCTTAAGATAATAAGATTGTGCTATGTCTGTATTTTCATTACAGAAATGCCAAACCCAAAGAAAAGATTATTTGATTAGTTTAAATATAGGTTGGGTTTGTCATTTACAGCAACCCATCCTTACCTAGCCGACCTATGTTACTATACGGTGCTTTTCGATAACTGCTTAGGGTCATAAGTAATCGTAACTATTTGAGGACATCTTCAACTCTTACAATATGCCAACGTATTATTTGTATATTAAAACAGATCATTTATTATTAAAACAATATTGCTAATTATCGTAAATAAATATTAGGAAGGAAGTCAGGGAGGGATGCACACTGTCACCGCTACTTTTTAATCTATACATCGAAAACGCGATCAACATCATTAAAGACAGTACAACTGTAGGAATAGATGGAGCAAAAATTAATATGCTTATATTTGCAGATAGCAAGGAGGATTTAGAGACAGTTTTAAATAAAACGGTATTGACGAAACAGTATTATGTAAAAATAAATAAAAGTAAAACAAAAATACTGGCATGCAAGGGAAGAGAAAGTAAGGAAACAGCGAATATAAAGATAGGACACGAAGGTTTAGAAGAAGTGGCTGATATTAGGTATCTAGGAAGTCAGATAAGTCAGGACGAAAAGAGTAACAGGGATGTAAAGCAGAGAATAGCGCATGGTCGAGTCGCATCAAATAACTTATATGCTCGCGAACAGTTAATTTAGAAATTCGAAAAAGATTGTTAAGGGTGTATATTTTGGAGCGCGGTGCTGTACGGGTGCGAAACATGGACAGTGGGTGCAGCGGAAAAGACAAAGTTAAAATCGTCCGAAATGTAGTGTTACAGGCGAATGATGATGATATCGTGAATAGAGAAGGTTAGGAATGAAGAGGTATTAGAAAGAATAGGGGAACAGAGGACTCCATAGAAGTAGAGATAGGTTGGTAGGACACCTTCTCAGGCATGAAGGTCTAGTCAGAGACATATTACAGGCAGAAACGGGAGTTAGGAGGGNTTTTACTTTTAGAACTATTATCAATTTTTACAGTTTTTATAAAAGTCACAAAATTTGCTTTCTATCTTACCTCCACAAACGCCAGGTTTCAGGAATCTGTAATCTGCAAGAAATATTAAGCTTTCATTGTAGTAGTATTACAAAAAAATTCCTTAGGTGAAGGTATTTAACTTTTTAAAGCACTTTATTCTGTATTGGAAATACAATGATCACTTGGCGAAAGATTTAACATTACATTGACTTATGTTTGTTTCATAATTGTTTTAATTCTTGACTGTCCTTTCGGTCTTTACACCATTTTCAAAAGAGCACTTTATAATATTGATTCTGCTCTTAAATACTAAATGCCTTTTTAGATGGTAAGTTGTAGGAGTAGAATGATGAGAATTAAATTTGACCATTCGTGACAACATGGCTTTTCTTAATAGCTTTCAATGTTATAGTCAGCGACAACCCCCTTTACTTTACTTATCCTCAGTTATTCAAAACGGGCACTTAACAATTGATTTTCTTGAAATTTTAGTATGCTGTTCAGTTCACCGTGCTAATTAAGAATGTATATACAATATTAGGCAAGGAAGTTAATTCTTTCCCTAATTTAGGCGATTAGAATCAAACATAACCCACATCTAAACTAACTAACCAAAGGACTGATTTTGTACCATTTTATAAAGAGTTCTCATATTAAATACTAACCTATAGCATAGAACTGTAATACTAAATGCGCTCCTGGGTGGTAAATTGTAAGAGTAGAATAATGAAAATTAAATATTGTTATTTTTGACACATGGCCTTTCTTAATAACTTTCAATATTATAGTTAGCGACAACCCGCTTCGCTGGGTTTTCATTCTCAGGTATTCAAAACGGGTATTTGGTAATTAATTCGTAAGCCGGAAAAATCTCGAACATTATAAGAGATTCAAATCATTTTTTATTAGCAAAATGTCGGTAAGTGATGCAGTTATAGATCTACAAAGTGGGCAAATAATCATAAATTTGGTAAAAACTACTTGCTGACATTTTGTTATTCCTCTTAAGTTCCACTATATGGAGGTTAATTCCCACTCGTTGGTTCTCACAGTATGTAATTTGAAAATTCTATTGTATGCATGTACATGACTTATCTCATTTGTATTATGGTGGTAAGAGATGACAGACAACGGACTAGGACGCGCCTGTCCGCTGTAGGCCGCATCAAACCCAAAGGTCATTTTACACGACGCGTGGATCGGCATTTTACGCACCCACCGATGAGATGACAGACAACGGACTAGGACGCGCCTGTCCGCTGTAGGCGGCTTCAAACCCAAAGGTCATATTACACGACGCGTGGATCGGCATTTTACGCACCCACCGATGAGATGACAGACAACGGACTAGGACGCGCCTGTCCGCTGTAGACGGCATCAAACCCAAAGGTCATTTTACACGACGCGTGGATCGGCATTTTACGCACCCACCGATGAGATGACAGACAACGGACTAGGACGCGCTTGTCCGCTGTAGGAGGCTTCAAACCCAAAGGTCATAGCGTATATCTTCGTAAATTTTATAAAAGTCTGTAAAATAAGAAAAGCATATTAGATCGGGTATTACTTAAGGTAACGGAACAATTAGAGCCAAAAAATATCAGACTGTTCCTATCCTGTTTACTAAAATAATTATCACATCTTAAGCGTATTCTGTGAACAACAATCAACATGTTTTCAGTTATTTGTAAACCTAATAGGAACAGTGTGATATTTGTTAAGCCTGATGATGACCGAAACTGACGGTCGAGACGTCGTCCTGTAATAAATAAAAACTTCACTCCAGAACAATTGTTGATTTATTGGCAAAATTAGAGTCTTGAAATGTAAAAATTTTTATGATTTGGTTTACGTACCGTGTATTGTTCCATGTACATTGAAATCATTATTTTTCTAATGTGCATCGGCAAACTGGTTGGTGCTAGATCTAGCCTTTGACTCATCTGCTGTTGGTAGAAAGATATTTGCTAAGTGATTGTACAAACTTACATACATAGAAAAGTCACAGACAAAAGCTTCTCATTTTTGTTGAAAAAAGGTTTATAGTTTATCTTTTCTTTACGAAAGAGGAACATCATCTCGATATTTTATTTGTCAGCGAATGGTCTTGCAGCAATTGAAAAATGTGAATTATTTATCTCACGTATCGCCTAGTCTAGATTTAAGGACTTTTCCGATATGACGCATTAAACTGGATGTCGTCTTTTCCCAAGTTAATATTTTATTGACGATAAAAATGCTAATATATATAGGTAGGTAGGTACTGCGTAATCGAAATTATCATAGCGCACTGCAGTTATAAGATTTTATTTGGTTTGGAGATTAAATTAAATGCTGGATATTCATTACTACTGTACTACGTTTCCCAGTCAATTTATTCAATNCAAGCTAAGCTAAAGAAGAAGGCAGGAGGTGTATGGACAGAAGAAAGACGAAAGCAACAAAGCGAAAGGATGAAGGACTACTGGAGGATAAGAGCAAGAGAGAAAAGAAAATCATGAATAGTTGTTTTCCGTGGTCCCTAGATGGCCGGATTCGAAAGAAGAAGAAGAAGTCAGACAGGGATGGACATTGTCACCGCTACTTTGGTAGGACACCTTCTCAGGCATGTAGGTCAAGTCAGGGACATATTAGAGCCAGAAGCAGGGGTTAAGAAGAGTAGAAGTAGATTATTGTTCGAAAATAGTTAAGGATGTGGGTTGTTTAAGTTTTAAGGAAATGCGAAGATTAGCTCAGAATAGGAAAGAGTGGAGGTACGTGTCCAACCAGTCTTAGGACTGACGACCTTATGATCGTGATGAAGTAGGTATTTTGAAAAGCAATATCCTTGCCAGAATTTTATTGGCGATATTTATCAGAAAACGATTCTGGATTCTCCTTTTATTTAAGTATTTTTAAAAACATATTGGTTTACTTGACAATGTCATTTTGAAATACTTTTGTGATGTTTAAATTATTGAGAAACGGTAACAGATTCTTCTTTAAACACATGTTAAAGAAATTAAACAACGAAACATATGAATATTTTTTATTAGGAAGGAAAATGAAAAAACAAGTAGGTAAACTGTTCTAGTATTACATGTAATAAATTTGATATAAAAAACTTATAAATCCAAATTAAAATTAACTCTTAGTACTAGATAATTGAAGTCTTTGCGTATGTCTTCGAAAATTCTATAAAACTCTGTAAGATAAGAAAAGCATATTAGATCGGGTATTACTTAAGATAACGGAACAATCAGAGCCAAAAAAGGGTAAAACTCACAAAATTTATTTTGGTTTTGATTATTCTATTATTACTAGAAGGCGACGAAATGGAGTCTAATTATTTGAAATGTTATAACTTTCTATGATTTCTGTATAAAAAGGAATCTAATTTTGTTGGTTGTTGTGTAATAATTTTTACATTTCAAGACTATAATTTTGCCAATAAACCAACAATAGTTCAGGAGTTCTTGTAGTTATTACAGTGCAGCGTTTCGACCGTCAGTTTCGGTTTTCATCAGGCTTAACGAACATCACACTGTTCCTATCAGGTTTACTAAAATAATTATCACATCTTACGCGTATTCTGTGAACAACAATCAACATGTTTTCAGTTTGAGGTTATATATCATATTTGTAAACCTGATAGGAACGGTATGGTATTCGTTAAGCCTGATGATGACCGAAACTGACGGTCGAAACGTCGCAAACTTCACTCCTGAACTATAGTTGGTTTATTGGCAAAATTAGAGTCTTGAAATGTAAAAATTTTTATGATTTGGTTTACGTACCGTGTATTGTTCGATGTACATTGAAGTCACTATTTTTCTAATGTGCATCGGCAAACTGGTTGGTGCTAGATCTAGCCTTTGACTCATCTGCTGTTGGTAGAAAGATATTTGCTAAGTGATTGTACAAACTTACATACATAGAAAAGTCACAGACAAAAGCTTCTCCTTTTTGTTAAAAAGGGTTTATCGTTTCTTTATCCTTTATTTTACTTTTAGAACTATTATCAATTTTGACCGTTTTTATAAAAGTCACAAAATTTGCTTTCTATCTTACCTCCACAAACGCCAGCTCTCAGGAATGTGTAATCTGCAAAAAATTTTAAACTTTCATTGTAGTAGTATTACAAAAAAATTCTTTAGGGTGTATTTCACTTTTCTGGTTATTTTTAAAAGAACTTTATTCTGTATTGGAAATACAATGATCACTTGCCGAAACATTTAACATTACATTGACTTATGTTTGTTTCATAATTGTATTTTAATTCTTGACTGTCCTTTCGGTCTTTACACCATTTTCAAAAGAGTACTTTATAATATTGACTCTGCTCTTAAATACTAAATGCCTTTTTAGATGGTAAGTTGTAGGAGTAGAATAATGAGAATTAAATTTGACCATTCGTGACAACATGGCTTATCTTAATAGCTAGTTATAGTTAGCGACAACCGCCTTTACTGGGTACTTATTCTTAGTTATTCAAAACGGGCACTTAACAATTGATTTACTTGAAATTTTAGTATGCTGTTCAGCTCACCGTGTTAATTAAAAATGTATATACAATATTAGGTGAGGAAACCATTTCTTTCCCTTCCGTAGAAAAAATCTCCATTGAACTTCAATGGGAATCAATGGAAGATTTGTAAGTTCCATTCAAAGCCATTTGGCATAAATGGAAAAATAATTGTTTCCATTTACAATAATTCCATTAATATTTACATAGGAAAAATTTCCATTGATTTTCAATGGGAACCAATGCAAAATTTATAAATTCTATTTAAAACCATTAAATGGAAAGAATCTATTTTGCTATATCAAAAAT
>NW_020439025.1:261139-267882 GCF_000699045.2 Agrilus planipennis
TTTGGCGCAATGTACATGCATTTGGGAAAGTTCTTCTGTTACCTTTTCCATTAACGCCACAAACAGGTTGGTACAGGCCCGTACAAACCGGACAATCCTGGGCATAACTCCAGGATTGAACCATGAAAGCGACTTCAGTAAAATGGAACAAAATTATTGTTGTTACAGTCCTGTTGGGTACAGAAAAATAAATAAATTGTCTTACCTAAAAGTAATGCCAAAAACGTATTCATATTGTTTCTTGATAAGAGAGGACTTATAAATTAAGAAAATAACAGAGGTTTGCCTATCTTATATATGCCAATTGATGCACTTAAGGTATCTCGAACTGATAACAAGAACAATAACAGGAGCTGTTTCGAAGATTAAAAATTAGGTGTGTTTTTGTTTAGACTTGGCTTGATAATATCTTAAAGCTGATCAAATACTCAGTTACAAAATGAAGGTTAAATTTAAAAAAAGCCTCTATGCCACATAATACGTTTCTTCTAAGCATTTTTAGTTTGGAAGACCGGCCATTTCAAATATCGCAGTAACTTTTTTCCAAAACAATTCCTTTTTATTAAAAGACGCAAATGTGAAAAAAAAAACATCGACATTTTTATCTACTACATTATATAATAATTTAATGAGAAGAGACTGCACATGTGGCCGTACAATAGAGGCTATGTTACATAGAGCGGCGCATGGAGCGTAGATCGGCATTCCGCGCGCCCATCGAAGAGACAAACTACAGACTAGGACGCGCCTGTCCGCTCCAGACGGCGTTAAACTCAAAGGCCATATTACACGGCGCGTGGTGCGTCGATCGGCATTCCACGCGCCCACCGAAGAGAAGACAGACAACGCACTAGGACGCGTCTGTCCGCTCCAGGCGGTGTCAAACCCAAAGGTCATGTTACACGGTGCGTAGAGCGTGGAGCGTAGATAGATATTCCGCGCACCTACTGCTGCCGTGGAAACAGCTGGGATGCAGTTGTCTGCTCCAGTCTTCGCCGAACCCTTTACATGGAGCGTGTATTGGCAATCCACGTGCCCTCTAAAAGGGGCTTAACAGGAGCTTAAAATACGCATTCGAAAATAAACCGAGAAAAATTCTGTACGACGCGTTTTACTATGAAAAATCCTAATTAATATAAATGTGCATTCAACAATATTACGACGCATATACACAATATACCCAATTATATATTAACCATTGTCGCGAATTCGAGTTGACTTTTTGAATTGATAATAAAAATGCTGTCTGGAAGATTAAAAATAAATAAAAATTTCGTTAACTTGACTTTATCATACCTTGTAGCTGATAAAATACTCAGTTACACAATGAAGGTTAAATTTAAAAAAAGCCTCTATGTCAAATAATACGTATCTTCAAAGCATTTTCAGTTTGGAAGACCGGCCATTTCAAATATCGCGGTAACTTTTTTCCAAAGCAATTCTTTTTTATTACGTAAACATTAATTTCATTGTTCTGCTAATTTGAATGCATTTTATTATTCCAAATAAACTTAGAGGCAATGTTTTACTGCCGATATTTGTTTCACGTGGCAGTTACAAATCTACAAAAAAAACATTATTTTTATCTACTACATTATATAATAATTTAATGAGAAGTGACTGCACATGTGGCTGTACAGTAAAGGCTATGTTACATGGAGCGACGCATGGAGCGTAGATCGGCAATCCACGCGCCCACCGAAGAGAAGACAGACAACGCACAAGGACGCGTCGGTCCGCTCCAAGCTGCGTCATTCTCAAAGGTCAGGTTACACGGCACGTGGAGTATAGATCGGCATTCCTTGGTTTTACGCACCATTGCTCTACCACTAAGCTATGGGAAGTGACAGCAGTAACAACGACAATACGTACTTAACTATATAATAAATGAGAAAAAAATTGAATATTTAATAAAACCACGAGTAGCAAGGCTTTACATGACGCATGGATTGCCAATCGACGCTCCATGTAACTGGTTTGGTTCGACCTGAAGCGAACAAATGCGTTCTAGCGCGTTCGTTACCTTTATTCCGCGGCGGTACCAGGCACACAGAATTCATTCTCAACGCGCCGGCCAAGGCTATGTCTGCAGACACCTCTCATTAAATTATTATGTAATACAGTAGACAAAAATTTACACGTGTTTTTTTTTTACAAAATCTGAACTATCTTACAAGATAACTGCCACCCGTTAGAAGTAACATTTATGTCAAATGGTTTTGAATGGAATTAACATATTTTCTATTGATTCCCATTGAAGTTTAATGGAAATTTTTCTTAAGGGTTAGTAAGCTTTGAAATTTATTTGGTAAATGTCATTTTTCTTGTAGTAAATTCCTTTTGCTTATTATATACAAGCAGNTCTGCTCTTAAATACTAAATGCCTTTTTAGATGGTAAGTTGTAGGAGTAGAATAATGAGAATTAAATTTGACCATTCGTGACAACATGGCTTATCTTAATAGCTAGTTATAGTTAGCGACAACCGCCTTTACTGGGTACTTATTCTTAGTTATTCAAAACGGGCACTTAACAATTGATTTACTTGAAATTTTAGTATGCTGTTCAGCTCACCGTGTTAATTAAAAATGTATATACAATATTAGGTGAGGAAACCATTTCTTTCCCTTCCGTAGAAAAAATCTCCATTGAACTTCAATGGGAATCAATGGAAGATTTGTAAGTTCCATTCAAAGCCATTTGGCATAAATGGAAAAATAATTGTTTCCATTTACAATATAATTCCTGGCCACATATACTATTAGCCTTTTTCGATACAGTTTTTGCTTGCCCAGGTTCAAGAGTAGTAATATTGCCAATTAGGTAGTGAAAAATCAATAATCTAGTTTTACCTATGCGTGCATGTTGGGGGTACGTGAGGGACCATCACGGCAGTAGAGTGAGAGACAAGCAAGGTAGTAAGACGTTTGATTAAAACGGTCTATTTCATTTAGACATTGAGCATTTTTGCTTAAAAAAGACGGAAGACGTATTTATGGTGATTACACGAAGTTATATATATTTAGTTCCTGTTTGTTACTCGTTTTGTTGTTTGCTATTTATATTCATTATTATGCTTATTATATACGTATTCAACTACCCGAAGCCTTTTATTAAACAACCCCTAGACAAGTGAAAAAGCCTACATTAGAAGCAATGTTTGATGATTTTGAACCATGTCAAAATATAGAGGAGGCGGAAGTCATCTTTGAGAGTGATATGGTTTTATCAGAAGCAAATGAAAAAAAAATCTAAACACAAATGATGAAGAGTCAGACATCCAGGCAAGTGCCTTGGTTCAGGTACCTAAAGAACCAAATTCTCAACAAAATAATATGGAGTATGGAAAAAAGCATGCTAATGAAGTTCCAATGGAACGCAATGGAATTTCCATTGCGTTCAGCAACGGTAATGCCATTGCGTTCAGCAATGGAAATCCCATTCATCCCATTGGCAATTCTCCATTTATTACCATTAATTATTATAAGTGGTAATTAAATGGCGTTTTTTTAATGGAAATTGAATGGAAATTTTTCCTACGGGCTAGCTTAGGCAATTAGAATTAAATCTAACCCACATCTAAACCAACTAATTAAAAGATTTTGTACTATTTTAAAAAGGGTTCTCATATTAAATACTAATCAATAATATAGAACTATTAATACTTTTACAGATGTTGTTCTAAAGTACTAAATGCGCTCCTAGATGGTAAATTGTAAGAGTAATAATGAAAATTAAATTTTTTTATTTGTGACATGGCCTTTCTTAATAACTTTCAGTATTATAGTTAGCGACAACCCGCTTCGCTGGGTTTTCATTCTCAGGTATTCAAAACGGGTATTTGGTAATTAATTCGTAAGCCGGAAAAATCTCGAACATTATAAGAGATTCAAATCATTTTTTTTTAGCAAAATGTCGGTAAGTGATGCAGTTATAGATCTACAAAGTGGGCAAATAATCATAAATTTGGTAAAAACTACTTGCTGACATTTTGTTATTCCTCTTAAGTTCCACTATATGGAGGTTAATTCCCACTCGTTGGTTCTCACAGTATGTAATTTGAAAATTCTATTGTATGCATGTACATGACTTATCTCATTTGTATTATGGTGGTAAGAGATGACAGACAACGGACTAGGACGCGCCTGTCCGCTGTAGGCCGCATCAAACCCAAAGGTCATTTTACACGGCGCGTAGAGCGTGGATCGGCACTTCACGTGCTCACCGAAGAGATGACAGACAACAGACTAAGACGCACCTGTCAGCTCCAGGCCGCGTCAAACTCAAAGGCCAAGTTACACGGCGCGTGGTGTGGATCGGCATTCCACGCGCTACCGAATAGAAGACAGACAACAGACTAAGACGCACCTATCTGCTGCAGGCGGCTTCAAACTCAAAGGTCATGTTTCATAGCGCGTGGATCGGCATTCCGCGTGCTCACCACCGCCGTGATAATTTAGTTCAAACATTAATTGACTTTAATATATTGAAATGTCTCATAATATATATTATTTGAACTTTCTACATGCATAACATAATTTTGAAGTACCTTTCGTAGGTATATTTATGCAAAGTGGATAAGTTATTTGACATTTTGTAAATATTTTTAGACCAAATATGATAATTCGCACTCGTTGATTCGCACAGTACGTAATTCGAAAACTCTATTGCATGCATGTACATGACTTGTCTCATTTGTATTATGGTATCTATGTTTTTTTGAAAACAATTTGTAACTTTTAGTTGCTCTGCTCAATTATCTTTTGACTTTGTACTCTATTTACCACGTTGAGTTTTAACCTAATATTTCTATAAACTGAACTACATATGTAAAAACAAATTTAAGCCGAGAATTCACTACGATAATTTGACTGATATATGGTATATTTTCAACCTCCATACCTTACTGACTCGTAACTACCAACACGCAATCCCCATAGTGCACGATCGGAAGCTTGGGGCTACTATCACACACAAATACTACTCGTCGTAGTTTTGACTGCAGAGTCAAATAAAGGCACGCACACAATCATTTGTATGTACAACTGTAGGGATAGATATACAGGGGCAAAAGATTAGTATGCTTACATTTGCAGATAATATAGCAGCATTAGCACCTAACAAGGAGGAGTTAGAGATAGCTTTAAATAAAATGGAAGCGGTATTCACAAAACGGTACTGTATAAAAATAAATAAAAGTAAAACAAAAATACTGGTATGCAAGGAAAGAAAAAGTAGAGAAAGAAAAATTAGAAAAGGTGTCCATTTTAGGTATCTAGGAGGTTAGATAGGTCAGGACGGACGGAGTAGTACGGATCGAGTCGCCTTCAATAAAAAGAAGTCATTTCTATGCTCGCGAACGGTTACTTTAGAAATTCGAAAAAGGTTGTTAATGGGGTATGTTTGGAGCACGGCGCTATACGGGTTCGAAACATGGACAGTGGGTGCGGCGGAAAAGAAAAGGTTAGCTTTGAAATTTATTTGGTAAATGTCATTTTTCTTGTAGTAAATCTCTTTTGCTTATTATATACAAGTAGCGTACTTAAACTTAATTTGTAAACTGTAATTGTGCTAATTATCATACATACGTATATTTAAGTTTATTTTTGTTTTAATACTCACCCTGGTTTTCCGCACAATTGGTTTGGCCCAATACACATGCATTTGAGAAAGTTCTTTTGTGACCTTTTCCATTAACGCCACAAACAGGTTGGTACTGTGCCGTACATACCGGACAATCCTGGGCATAACTCCAGGATTGAACCATGAAAGCGACTGCAGTAAAATGAATCAAAATTATTTTCTTCACAGTCCTCTTAGGTACAAACAACAAAAAATAAATAAAATAAATTGTCTTACCTAAAAGTAACGGCAAAAGCTTATTCATGTTGTTTCTTGAAAAAAGAGGACTTGTAAATTAACAATACAACAAAGGTTTGCCTATCTTATATATGTCAATTGATGCACTTAAGGTACCTCGAACTGATAACAAGAACAATAACAGTTGTTTCGAAGATTAAAAATTAAGTGTGTTTTTGTTTGGACTTGGCTTGATAATATCTCACAGCTGATAAAATACTCACTTACAGAATGAAGGTTAAATTTAAAAAAGTCCCTATGCCACGTAATACGTTTCTTCAAAGTTTAGTTTGGAAGACCGGCCATTTCAAATATCGCAGTAACTTTTTTCCAGAACAATTCCTTTTTATTAAAAGACGCAAATGTGAAAAAAAAAACATCGACATTTTTATCTACTACATTATATAATAATTTAATGAGAAGAGACTGCACATGTGGCCGTACAATAAAGGCTATGTTACATAGAGCGGCGCATGGAGCGTAGATCGGCATTCCGCGCGCCCATCGAAGAGACAAACTACAGACTAGGACGCGCCTGTCCGCTCCAGACGGCGTCAAACTCAAAGGCCATATTACACGGCGTGTGGTGCGTGGATCAGCATTCCACGCGCCCACCGAAGAGAAGACAGACAACGCACTGGGACGCGTCTGTCCGCTCCAGGCGGTGTCAAACCCAAAGGTCACGGTGCGTAGAGCGTGGAGCGTAGATAGATATTCCGCGCATCTACTGCTGTCGTGGAAACAGCTGGGATGCAGCTGTCCGTTCCAGACCTCGCCGATCCCTTTACATGGAGCGTGTATTGGCAATCCACGTGCCCTCTAAAAGGGTCTTAACAGGAGCTTAAAGAGGAAAAAAAAATAAAATTCTGTACGACGTGTTTTACT